>NC_134353.1:751558128-751763128 GCF_048569485.1 Anomaloglossus baeobatrachus
AAGAAGCAGCACAGCAGACGGAATAATTCATCTTACAGGACCTGCGATGATGTCACACCCATGTGACTGTGTGGGAGGAGACACAGGATGCCGGGCAGAAAGCAAGACATGCTGAATGCTGAAGGAGATGTGGACACATGATGACTGGTAATGAGAAAAGAGGGGACATGAGGGGGAGGGGGGCTGCAGGGTGAGTGCATATGAGGGAAGATGGAGTTGCAGGGTGAGTGGCATATGTGGGAAGATGGAGTTGCAGGGTGAGTGGCATATGAGGGAAGATGGAGTTGCAGGGTGAGTGCATATGAGGAAAGATGGAGTTGCAGGGTGAGTGGCATATGAGGGAAGATGGAGTTGCAGGGTGAGTGGCATATGAGGAAAGATGGAGTTGCAGGGTGAGTGGCATATGAGGAAAGATGGAGTTGCAGGGTGAGTGGCATATGAGGAAAGATGGAGTTGCAGGGTGAGTGGCATATGAGGGAAGCTGGAGCTGCAGGGTGAGTGGCATATGAGGGAAGATGGAGCTGCAGGGTGAGTGGCATATGAGGGAAGATGGAGTTGCAGGGTGAGTGGCATATGAGGGAAGATGGAGTTGCAGGGTGAGTGGCATATGAGGGAAGATGGAGCTGCAGGGTGAGTGGCATATGAGGGCTGCAGACTGACAGAAGGATGTGAAGGGGTGCAGAGTGTTTGAGAGGGGTAAGTTGGTGTACAGGCAGGGTGAGATATGTGGGCAGGGTGTGTGATATGGGGGTGCAGGCTGTATGGGGTGTAGTGTGTGTGATATGGGGGTGCAGGCTGTATGGGGAGCAGGGTGTGTGACATATGGGGGTGTAGTATATTACAGGTGTGCTATATGGAGGTGTATATAGTGGTGTAGTATATGGGGGTATAGTGATGTAGTATATTACAGGTGTACCATATGGAGGCGTAGTATATTACAGGTGTGCTATATGGAGGTGTATATTACAGGTGTGCTCTATGGAGGTGTAGTATATTACAGGTGTGCTATATGGAGGTGTAGTATATTACAGGTATACTATATGGGGGTGTACTATATTACAGGTGTAGTATATGGGGTGTAGTGATGTAGTATATTACAGGTGTACTATATGGAGTTGTAGTATATTACAGGTGTGCTATATGGAGGTGTAGTATATTACAGGTGTACTATATGGGGGTGTACTATATTACAGGTGTAGTATATGGGGTGTAGTGATGTAGTATATTACAGGTGTGCTATATGGAGGTGTAGTATATTACAGGTGTACTATATGGAGGTGTACTATATTACAGGTGTAGTATATGGGGTGTAGTGATGTAGTATATTACAGGTGTAGTATATAGGGGTGTAATGATGTAGTATATCGGAGGTGTATTATATAGTGGTGTAGTATAATACAGGTGTATATGGGGGTGTAGTATATTACAGGTATATGAAGGGAGTGTAGTATAATACAGGTGTAGTATATGGGGGGTGTAGTGATGTAGTATATTACAGGTGTAGTATATGGAGGGGGTGTAGTGATGTAGTATATTGGGTAGAACTGAGGTAATTATATTAGTCCGGCCCTCTAAACCAATCCCAATTTCTCATGCGGCCCCATGGGAAAATTAATTGCCCACCCCTGGTATAGACCATTGTGAAATAGATACCTATATTAGCCAGACTCACTAAAAACATGGAATGCTGGTATATATCCGGCCATGTAGTGTAAAAATCAGAACACATCTGGACACTCAGCAGACCTGGCACGCTTAGCATTTATATATTTACTATTGGTCCCAGCACAATTCTGTATGTACCTCTGCCATACACAGACGAGGATGAACATTCACAGCCACCGGGTATAATATGTCACAATATTTTTTTAAAGTGGACATCCAATCTACACACATTTCATGGCAAAACATAATCAGTTTAGAGTCTTACAGACTGCAACAATCTCTTCAGAGGGTAGTAACGATTGGTGTCTTGGAGACAGTGGTAGAAACCAAAGCAGCTCTTGTGATCTATAAGATTCTTCATCTAGACAGGCTCCTAGTGCTTCTTGATGGCTTTAAATAACAGTCACTTAATTGTATCCAGTGGCAAGCTAAAATACATCATCGTTATCACTGCTACATCTCTGCATTTTTTTCATTGTCCGTTAACAAAGCAGCTTTAACTGTTAATAAATTCCAAATATTAAGTAATAAAATATCTAAAATGTTTATAAATATTTTTTCTAAAAGATTTTCTTTTTTTTAACCATGAAAATTGTTTCTCTTTTTTTTCTCCATTAATTTTAAAGAGATTATTAGGATATTTGTTACCCCCTTTGTTATTATAGTCTACTTCACAAAACAGAAAAACTATATATATATATAAAATATGCAATATAAGTCCTTTGCAATTGCTCTGCTCCATAAAGTGGATTCACAGAGTAGTGTACAAACATTATTATTATTTTATGCACAGATAGAAATAGTTTCAAAATTCCCATTCCAGAGTCTCTTCTTTATTTGCAGCCCTCTCGAGCCTATGGATAATGTTATTCAGATTTGCCATTTTTTCATTCCTCCTTTGGTTGTTGGGACTATGCTTTGTGGAGGGATGCAATGACCCTGTGTCACTGCTTGGGCTGGAAGAATGAGTCTTAGTAGGCATGGGGTTAGGCAAGGATGGAGAGATTGGAGCAGAACAGGAAGGAACAGGAGAAACGGACATCATGAGGCCTGGAGAGGAGGCAGCTGACGGTGAGTTCAGAGATACTTCTAGGCTACAGCGGGAAGATTCGATTGTAGATTTAAAGCTGATAGGGTCAGCCTGTGACATGTCTGCCCCCATAATCTCTTTATGCGTATGTACAGAAGCAGCACAGTCATGGGCTACAGGCTGGTGACATTTCTCAAGGACAGAATTGCTTTTTCGTAAATAGTGTAGTCTCTGGGAACCATCACAGTGAGAGGAGGCAACTTGTTTTTCTCTTAGTGCTCTGGATGGCTCCGGTTCACAACACGTTCTTGACGGTGTTCCAGAGTCACAAGACTCACAATGGTTGGAAAAGTCATAATCATCTTCCTCGATGTTCTCTTTCTTAATTTTCATTGCAGTTCTCACCTCCTTTGAGTAGCAATTACTATGCAGCATATGTTTAAGATCATTTATCAATGGTTTCCTGTCTCCTATTTCCGAGTCCGGGCTTTGAGGGGTTAGCTCTCGGTGTGGTACTGTTGCAGACGTGAAGCTATCGCAGCTATCTGGTTCTTGATCTATGTCATTATCATGCTGGCCCTCCATCAGGATCTCTCTGCGCATGCGTGACCTAAAAGTCCATAGATACCAATGTTAGTTTAAATGCAAAGTAAGCTTTCCGCAAACTAAAATTAAAGGGACTGGTCAGAATTTGAAAACTACAGCTGCATTATATCAAAAACAGTAACATTCATGCCCACAGGTCTGGCATTGATGTAAATGAGGTCAAGTTACAACACCACACACAACTTGTGGACAGGCATGATGCTGTGCCCGGAAAAAAAACAGCCACATTGTTATAATCGAGGTCAATCCATTAAAGGATTATTCCTATCTGATCTGTTCGTGCCAGGAATATCTATGTATATGTGCCGGCCAAAGGAGATGTAAACCGCAGAGTGAGCTGAACTGCAGTTCACGAGATGTGTATTCCTGACTATTTGTGGCTAGCGCATAGACACATATATGCCCATCTGAGTCGTAAAAGCCTGACAAGGGAATAACCTGCTAATTCTGGATTTAAAAAAATATTAGGCCTTAGCTAAATTACATCTCTCAAATAGATGATCCTTGGTCAGGGCCACTAAGTTTTATATAGTTCATAGTCTCATTGATTTGCTCTATAGTCTTTGCTTATCAGGCCTCATTCAGATGTCAGTGATTTTTGATGGCCGCAAAAAATGGTCCTAGTGTCATCAGTATTTTTCAATTTTTCATCGGTATTTGGTCAGTGTCAGTTTGTACCATCAGTTGCATTAGTGATTTATATAAATAAATTACCAAACATCTCCTATTCATTACAATGTTAATTGGATGCAACACACAGATTACACACTGTTGCCATCATGTGCCATCTGTGATTTTTACATTCTAAAAACTTCTAATGGGTGATTTTCATCCGTGATCCTGATAAAAAAAATGGTCATGTTTCCGTGACTTTATTGTGGACTCACAGTCCACCAAAAACCATGGAAATGTTAATAGCTCCATAGACTATAATGGGTGCATGTTCTATCTGAGAAAACCATGGCCAAAACACATACATGAAAAACAGACATCTGAATGAGGCCTTAGTAATATTCCATCATAGGACATTACATGAGGCACATACCTGGTCATCATTGAGGTTAAGGTGTCAAGGATTTTAGATATTGTAGATTCTTAAAATAAAATACATTGGCAATTTGCTAATCTACACAAGCATCATCCTATTAGATGGATTTTTGTCCCTTCTGCAGCAAGGATAGATGAATGATAAGAATCAGTAACATGAACTGGATGTCTAATTTTTTTGTTTGAAATCTAAATTAAAATAAAGTAAAAAAAAATAAATAAATCGATAAAACAAAGTTTTTTTTCTCTGAAGCAAAAACCATTGTATTCAATCTAGTAGATAAAAAAACAAACAAACAAAGAACTAAGTCCCTATTTATGGCTAATTGAAATGATCTATGAAAGGCTTTACCATTCAGCCTTCAGATTGGAAGATCTCCAGAGACCACTCAACCAAAGTCAGACGCAGCCTGAAGCTCCAGACACCAGGAGAATGTAAAAGAAAATCAAGACCATAGGAATAGAAAGGTAAATGCACAAATAAGCATCTACTTCGGATACTGTTTGATTTGTTTTATATTGCTGGCATCTTTAGTGCTTTTGACTTTGGTAAATGTTTTTTGCTACAAATACAGTATAATCACAAAACTATACCCCCTCACATTTTTGTAAAAATTTTATTATATCTTTTCAAGGGACAGTACTGAAGATATGACACTTTGATACAATGTACAGTAGTTAGTGTACAGCTTTTATAACGGTGTAAATTTGGTGCCCTCTAAATAACGCCACACACAGCCATTAATATATAAACCGCCGACAACAAAAGTGAGAATGGCCAAATTGTACCCAGGTAGCAATTTTCTCTCCACGGCGTCATGTGACTCATTAGTGTTACAAGGTCTCAGGTGTGAATGGGAAGCAGATGTGTTATCGCTCTCTCATACTGGTCACTGGAAGTTCAACATGGCCTCTCATGGCAAAGAATTCTATCTGAAAAAATAATTATTTGCTCTACATAAAGATGGCTTAGGCTATAAGAAGATTGCTAACACTGTGAAAGTAAGCTGCAGCATGGTGGCCACGACCATACAGCGGTTTAACAAGATAGGTTCCACTCAGAACAGGCTTCGCTATGGTCGACTAAATAAGTTGAGTGCACGTGCTCAGCATCATATACAGAGGTTGTCTCTTTTCAAAATAGATGTATGAATGCTGCCAGCATTGCTGCAGAGATTAAAGGGGTTGGGGACGCAGCCTGTCAGTGCTCAGACCATATGCTGCACATTACATCAAATTGGTCTGCATGGCTGTCATCCCAGAAGGAAGCCTCATCTAAAAATGATGCACAAGAAAGCCTGCAAACAGTTTGAACACAAGCAGACTAAAGGCCCCGTTACACGCAACGACATCGCTAACGAGATGTCTTTGGGGGTCACGGAATTCGTGACGCACATCCGGCCTCGTTAGCGACATCCTTGCGTGTGACACATACGAGCGATCGCTAACGATGCAAAATACTCACCAAATTGTTGATCGTTGATACGTCGTCCATTTCCCAAATATCGTTGCTGGTGCTGGACGCGGGTTGTTTGTCGTTCCTGAGGCAGCACACATCACTACGTGTGACACTCCAGGAACGACGAACAACACCGTACCTGCGTCCTCCGGCAACAAGGTGGGCGTGACTTTCATGCGGCTGCTCTCCGCCCATACGCTTCTATTGGACGCCTGCCGTGTGACGTCGCTGTGACGTCGCACGAACCGCCCCCCTTAGAACAGAGGCTGTTCGCCACCCACAGCGACATCGTTAGCAAGGTATGTGTGACTGGTACTAGCGATTTTGTCCGCCACGGGCAATGATTTTCCTGTGACGCACAAGCGACATCGCTAACTATGTCGCTGCGTGTGAAGCAGCCTTAAAGACATGGGTTACTGGAACCATATGCTGTGGTTCGATGACATCAAGATAACATTATTTAGTTCAGATGGTGTCAAGCGTATGTGGTGGCCACGAGGTAAAGAGTACAAAGATATGTGTCTTGCTTACAGTCAAGAATGGTGGTGGGAGTATCATGGTTTGGGGGTGCATGAGTGCTGCATGATGCCTTCGATGGAAACTGGGTCGCAGGGCCCAATTCCCACATGGTAATGACCCCATACACACTTCCAAGACGACCACTGCCTTGGCAAAGAAACTGAGGGTAAAGGTTCTGGACTGGCTAAGCTGGTCTTCAGACTTAAACCCTATGGAGCATCTGTGGGGCATCCGCAAACTGATTGTGGAAGAGCGCAAGGTCTCTAACATCGACCAGCTCTGTGATGTCGTCATGGAGGATGGAGGATGGAAGAGGATTCCAGCAGCTCCTGTGAAGCTCTAGTGACTCATGCCCAAGAGAGTTAAGGTAGTGCTTGAAAATAATGGTTGCCACACAAAATATTGACACTTTCTGATCAATTTGGCCATTTTCACCGAGGGGTGTACACACTGTTGTTGCCAGGGGTTTAGACATTAATGGCTGCATGTTGAGTTATTTAGCGGGAACACCAAATTTACACTGTTATACAAACTTGACACTGACTGCTTTATCAGTGTCATATATTCAGTGTTGTCCCAGATATAATATAATATAATATCTACAAAAATGTGAGGGGTGTATTCCCTTTTTTATATACTATATTGCTTCACTGTACGCATAATAGACCTGCTCAGTCAAACCCTCATTCCCATGCAGATGTGGTTATGGTTAGATGTAATCATATCAATTTCTTCTTAGGATATTTTCACATGCAGCATTTTTTGCAGCATTTTTAATGCAAATAAGAAACTGTATTTTACAGTACCAATAAAAGCTATGAGATTTCCAAAATCTCATCCACACACTTGTTTTTATTGCCTGACTGAATTTGTGAACTGCAGTGTTTTTGAAATATGCAGCCTGGCAATCCTTTCAGGGTTTTTGCAACTTTTTGTCACCCATAGAAAGCAATGAATAAGTGCAAAAAAGTTTGGGGAAGGTCCTTTTCTGTGGCAGCATAACTGTCCCCAGTGCACAATGCAAGGTTTAACAAGGCATGGTTGGGCGAGTTTGGTCTGGAAAAACGTAAATGGCTGCACAGAGCCCTCTGCTCAATCCCATCATGAACTACATCAGCGATTGCAGCCAGGTATTCTTCTTTATGAATGGGCAAAAATTCCTTCATACACACTCCACTATCTTTCCCACAAGAGTTGAAGCTATTTCATCTGCAAAGTGGGAACAAGGTCCATATTAATGCCAATGGATTTAGAATATGATTTCATGAAAGCTCCCATAAGCGTAATATACAGCGGTAATACTTTTGTCCATATAATGCATCTTGGTGCACACAGTGTGCTACTGCTGCAATCTTTTGTTATAAAACTATTCGAGAGGTTATAAATACAAGACTACATGCAGAAATACTAATGTGAACAAAGCCTAAAGGTACCGTCACACTAAGCGACGCTCCAGCGATCCCACCAGCAACCTGACCTGGCAGGGATCGCTGGAGCGTCGCTACACGGGTTGCTGGTGAGCTGTCACACATGCAGATCTCACCAGTGACCAGCCCCCAGCGACGCATGGAAGCGATGCTGCGCTTAGTAACTAAGGTAAATATCGGGTAACCAACCTGATATTTACCTTGGTTACCAGCGCACACCGCTGATGCTGGCTCCCTGCACTCCTAGCCAGAGTACACATCGGGTTAATTAACGAAGGTAAATATCGGGTAACCAAGGAAAGGGCTTCTTGGTTACCCGATATTTACATTGGTTTCCAGCGTCCACAGAAGCCGACTCCTGCTGCCTGCACATTCAGGAGTTGCTCTGTCGCTGTCACACACAGCGATGTGTGCTTCACAGCGGGGGAGCAACAACTAAAAAATGGTCCAGGACATTCAGCAACAACCAGCGACCTCACAGCAGGAGCCAGGTTGTTGCTGGATGTCACACACAGCAACATCGCTAGCAAGTCGTGCCTCAGCAGCGATGTTGCTAGCGATGCTGCTTAGTGTGACGTGGCCATAACTCACAAAACCATTCACATTTCCAACAACTGCCTTTGGATTGAATGATAATTCCATTTAATGGTCAACATACAGCTACATATCTTGACTAATCAAGATTACAGTAATTGCTAATGCTAATACTGAAATGTTCTTATTTTAAAGGGAACCTGACAGCTGAGATATGTGGACGACAGCATGTAGCAGACATTGGTTGTGTGAATTCAGTCAGGAACGCTGCAGCATTTCACAGAAAAATATATTTTAAAAGCCTTTGGAGACCTTCTTCACCCCTGCTCTTCTTGAGTGACAGATCTCTCTCTGAGTGCGTGTAAAAGGAGAGACCTGTCACTCCAGGGGAGCATGTCGTTGATACATGCTGGTTGTGGATTGGGCAGCATATATTAGCCGTCAGGTTCCTTGTAGGAGTATTTCACTTTCTAAAATGTGGACCACAAACGCTCCACAACACCTAAACTAAGTCAGCGCTCAGTGATTGGCTTCAGTGGTGATGCGCGGTGTTCATATGATGTCACCGCTTCAGCCAAAACACAGACATGAGAAACATCGGGAAGCTAGCGCCGGCCCCTGGAAGGCACCAATTCTGCTGGTTATTTTAGGTATTTTGGAGCATTTTATAATCGGGGAAATTGAAAAACCCCTTTAATAATCTGTGTATTGCATTCATAGCAGCAGACAATTTTTGGACTTACCTGTAGTTATGGAACCAGTTAATAACTGTGTTTGTTTTCAGGTTCAGCTGTAAGGAGAGCAGTTCGATCGTTTGCTGTGTTGGGTAGGGTTCCAATTGGTAAGCTTTTTTCAAGGCCTCTTTCTCTTCAAGTGCAAGAACCACTCTCGGCTTTTTCATCTGCATCAGATTATAGTCTTGTGGCTGGAGGCTGGGGCTTGCACAATCTGTTCTAGTGTTCGAAGATTCGCTGTCCGAGCCAACACTTACAAGACCATAGCGACGCTTCAGGTAAGCTAAATGCGACAAAATATTCTTTTTTTAATTACATTACATTTTTGCTCTCAATTGTATTTCACTAGCATTTTTAATTCATGTGTTGTGTCAACTCATGAACGTTCAAAAGCCTAAGGTGATATATGTGAAAGGTCACTACTGGTGCACTATCAATGTAAAATCTACAATATCTTATTATCTAGTCACCTCTTGGTGGGACAAGAGTGGAGTTCAGCTGCCAAAATTGTTCACGAATCGAGATTATCTTAAGTTTGATAGTGGAAGTTCTGGCTACCTTTTTTTTCTAGCAGGACGAATTGAAGTTTCTAATCTCACCATTTAATTTACAGGAAAAAAATATTTGTGGGGTGAAACGGCAATGACATTAATTCTGCCATTATTTCTTTTGGATTTTGCTTTTACAGCATTTAGAATTTTGTTACCATGGCATGTTACCTTTATTTTGTTGGTCGGTATGATTACAGCGATCCCGAATTTATATATTTTTTTGTGTTATGTATTTAGTTTTACTAAATCTAAGTGTCACATAATAACAAAACCCATACAAAGCCATCATTAAGCACATATTTTTAACAATATTATTGTTACTATGATTAAACATTTTTTGTGGTGTTGCCATATTCTTAGAGCCATAACTTTTTTTTTTAACTTCCAGTTGATGGAGCTGTGGGAGGATTTGGGTGATGCGTTTTTTTTAAATAGTACCATTTGGTTTATATTGCTATCCATTCCACTGAAAGCAGCAGTTCTAGCATTTGATTTTTTTTTATGGAGTTTTCCATGCAAGAAAAATACCGTAACATTTTAATAGTTTGGATTGGTACGGATGCTTTATTTCTTAAAGCACCACTCCAGCATTGTTCTGGGTTTTTTTCAGAGTTGGAGTGGTGCTTTAAATGTAAGTCCACTGCTCCTTGTCATATACTCACCTTCTGGTGTCTTGTACCGACTCTGCTCCAGTCCCGCAGTGCCATTGTGTGACAGTAATCTCCGACTGGTCGAAAGTCAGAATTTATGTCACAAGCGCTCAATGCAAGTCTATGAGAGCCAGAACAAGGTCAGAATGAGGCTCTCACAGGGTTGCAATCTCAGGCCACTCCATGAAACACTTGAGCTGCAGACAGCTCACAAATCACTGGAAACGGACTGTAGCGGCGGAGATAGAAGATGAAGACGCCAGAGCGTGAGTATAAGACAGGGGTCATGGGGCTTACATTGAAAGCACCACTCCAGTGCCGCAATATAAAAAAATGCTGGAGTGGTGCTTTAACTGTTTGGTAATTTTTATATAATGAATAGAAGAATATAGGCAGCTAATACTTTTCTATGAAAAAATTTGTTTCCATCTATTTAGTCCTGGCTACCAGAACTTAAAATGGTTATCCCACCTTAGGCATTTATGGTATGCTCATACGGTATGCCATAAATATCTGATAAGTGCGGGTTTCACGACTGTATCTGGACCCAATTTGTGCGCTGTCAGGACTTGTAGAGGTGGCCACACGTGTAACTCTCCATATTCATTCAATTTTGACAGTGATGTGACCCACATCTCTGAAGCAAATGCCATAAATATACTAGATAGGAACACCCCTTTCATAGATGTATTCACATGGAAAACACAGAGGACCTTAAAGGATCCCAGGCTGCCAGTACACGACAATTATGTTGTAGGGACTTGAGTGTGAGGAAGTGACATAGCATTGTCAGGTAACGTTATGTATGATGATGGCTATTGACTGCAGCATCTACAGGGTTGAACTGAAGTGATCTGCATTTAATGTTATTAGTGTATTTAATAAAGGTCCTATATTGAAAAGATCTGTCCTGTTGACTGACACTTTTTATAACACAGTAACCCGGGGACTTTAGATAAATCTTGCAACAAAGGTTATAATTCCTGTGATTGATGCAAATAGCAATGTTTTTCATTATAAAGAAACATTGTGGGGAATAGTTCATTATACTGGCTTTCCATATGCCAATCTTGAACAAAATCTTGATATACAGAGAATAATCATTTTCACCTGAAACAGTGTGACTTATGACTTAACTTCACGACTATGTGGCATTATACATCCGCAGCCTAAAAAAAAACATTCAGAGAAAAATCTGACTGGTAGATATAGGAAACCCTGACATCGCTTGGCAGATGAGTTGTAATGTATGATGGTGAATTTATCTGAATGTCTCACTTCTCAGATCTCTCATAATATATACAAGTTACACAAAGTAGATTTTAGAAAGTTTTAAGAAATGAAAGAGATTTTTTACTAATATAAATCCTTCACATAGTTTTACATTTGTTCATTTTTCTTAATATGTAAATGAGCAATTTATGGGCCGGACAAAGATCTCCATGAGAATCTGCCTCCAGAGTTTATTTTAAATGAAAGACAGCATTACCAGAGTGAAACATGTAATGACTGACAGTCTGCTGTCCTGATCTACATGTCTCACACTGGTAATGCCCCCTTTCATTTAAACTAAGCTCTGGAATCAGATTCTCAGGCAGATCAGAGTCCGGACCATATATCTTAACAGCTGAATTACTTATTAAGAAAAATATGGATTTCTCTGGAACAAGACATCAGGTTGCAGATATCAAGGTATCAATTTATTCAATTATCACCTGCATCCCCATGTAGATATCTGATGAGGGTTGATTCTACTGACAGATTCCCTTTAAACTTTGTGTCTTGAGTTGTGTCATTGTAAAGTTTCTCTCTTACACTCACCCTTTTTTTCCATCTTTTTCATGTCTCTCAGTTTTTCAATGTTATGTGGATCACTCAGCCATAGCTGCATGCGAACAAATGGCTCTCGACCCTTTAAACTCAGTTTATGCCAAGGCTTGGGCCTGGATAGTAGATCTGATACAGACCCCTGAGTAAGACCCAAGATGCTTTCTCCAAATAATCTTTGACCTGTAAAAAAAGATTAAGAATACAGATAGATTAATATTGGCACCGTATCATTGCAAGATAGAAAGAATAGAAATGTACAACTTTATCATATGTAATATTGTAATCATTGTAACTGGAAGTACGCATTAAAGAGAGTCCTAGTATATATTCTCATCTTCATCTTTACATGACATCTACAACTGCCTATACATTCCCATTGTGTAGATGAACATTAGCACTTGGCCTACTCAGCTTCTCCTCTAGTGCACTCCCAGGAGCAACAAACAAGGAAACGTGCCATGTCCTGTATATTATTGCCCAGAGATCCCATAGCCTTTGTTGGCTTCTTCCTATAGTGCATTGTCTTGCCATTTCTTTCTCTAAAAAGTGACACACATGCACTTGGAAGTCCACAAGATGTAAATGAAATTAAGGCCACCTTCTTCCATTATTACATGGCCCAGTTCTGAGGCTCACATACCTACTGCAGGTTGCTGGTGACAAAGATCAGTATAGCGGTTCTTACTGGTAAGCAACTGTGCAGTCCCGGACCAAGGAGCTGTGATTATACAATGTGTTCTCACAACTTTCTATCATAATCAGTATTAACTATTTAGCAGTTTGTGCTATGGATGCCTCTCTTTAGGATTTAGCCTCTGCTGTGACCCAATAATCTAGCTATCACACTTTGCTCAAATCCTTAAAATTTACCATTTTCCTTGCTTCTAACACATCAACATGAAAAACTGACTATTCACTTGCCTAATATATCCCACCTCTTTGATAGGTGGAAAAAAAACTCGCTAGAAACAGCTATTAGCCAACTAAAGGTCAAATAGAAAATGCACTAGTAGGATGCAGAAGGCCCCACCATGATAAAGGCGGGGCAACACAGGTGCATCCTGCTAGTGCATTTGCTATTTGACCTTTAGTTGGTTAATTGATGTTTCTGGTGAGGTTTTTTTTTACTTTTATAAATATATGTCCTTTCCTATGAATCCTCTTTGAAAGGTGCCATTGTCAGAAGACAGTCATTATTATTCAACTGTTGATGGATTTAAGGGGATAGTCCTAACTCATAAAGTGATGACATAGTGCTAAAATATACATTTCCTCTGGTGACTGGAGACAGAACCTCTAAAAATCACACCAATCCTGAAAATCAAGTGACGAGGCTGCAGGAAGAATGGAGTGCCAGAGATAAACCCTCAACAATCTAAGGGTATGTGCGCAGTAGGCGTTTTTTTTCACGCTGCGTTTTTATGTGCGTTTTTGTCTAAAAAAAACACACCCGCGGCTAAAAAAGCGACAAAAACGCATGCGTTTTTACTGCGATTTGGTGCGTTTTTTGCTGTTTTTAATCAGTGCACTATGCCATTAAAGATTGTTGATGAAAAAAATCATTTCCTTCTTCAAAATGTTCATTGTATGCAGGAGAGCAGACAGCTGCAGAACTAGTGTATGCAGGAGAGCAGACAGCAGCTGCAGAACTACAAGGCTCAGCATCCTCCATCCAGGACTGTATGCAGGAGTTTTTTGCCCAAAAAGAAAAAAAAAAATGACATAGGCTTCGCTATATTTTTGTATGCTAGCCAGGTACAGCAGGCAGGTACAGGCTGCCCCCAATCCCCAGCTGCCTATTTGTACCCAGCTGGGAATCAAAAATATAGGGAAGCCCTTTTTTTTTTTTTTTTTTTTTTTTTATTTCATGAATTTCAAGAAATAATTAAAAAAAAAATGACATAGGCTTCGCCCAATTTTTGAGTCCAGCCAGGTACAACTAGGCAGCTGGGGATTGGAATCCGTAGTGCAGAGTGCCCAAGCTTTCTGGGCACCCCCGCTGCGAATTGCAGTCCGCAGCTACCCCAGAAAATGGCGCTTTCATAGAAGCGCCATCTTCTGGCGCTGTATCCAACTCTTCCAGCTACCCTGGTGACTGTTGCTCGCTGGGTAATAATGGAGTTAGGGCTAGCTGTATATTATCAGCTGGCCCTAAGCCCGAAATTCATGGTGTCATGCCAATATTAGACATGGCCACCATGAATTTCTAGTAATGATAAAAAAAAAAACACAACACACAGAAAAATATTTTTATTAGAAATAAAACACAACACAATTAGTGACTCCATCTTTATTGAAATAAAGAACCCCCCTCCGCAGTAATCCTGGGTCAAGGGTCCCGCGCTGTCCAATCCGGATCCAATATCATCTGATCGGTTTGCTGGAAGGCAAAGCGATCAGATGATGTGTCAGGTTAAAGGACGTGAATCACATGACACATCAGCTGATTGTATAAAAACCGTTTATACAATCAGCTGAAGCATCAGTGCAAAAAAAAAAAAAAATACACACGTCTGTGCTGATTACCGGCAGCTCCTGGAGCGATGGGATGAGAGTCTGATCCTGTCCCATCGCTGCAGGAGCTGCCGGTAATCAGCTGATGAAGTCTCCTGACGGCAGGATCAGCTGATAGCCAGCCCGGCGCGAAAAAGCCGGCGACACCGCGAGAATTACGATCAGCTGATGCGTCAGGTGACTGCATCAGGTGATCCACCGCCAGGTCCTGCAAGCTTCGTACGTGCCCCGGGGAGACTGCACACAGCCAAAGCAGCGGTACCGGGACAGGAGCTGGGAGCGTGCATGGCACCGGGACCCTGCAGACAGGTGAGTATATATGACATTTTTTTTTTCTACTGTTCACTTTTGTTTTCGCCGCTGCCTCCACCTCCCGCCCAGACATGGCGCCGCACGGAGCTGACATGGCACCGGGCGGGTTGTGGACGCAGCGGTGACCGTACCGGGAGGATTCATGCTTCTGTGTTTACCAACAGAAGGAATCCTCTTCCTGTACACGGCACTTTACTGCCCACCCCTTGCGTTTATAGCTGCGTTTTTAGTCATAGAAACGCAGCTATATGCGTTTTTCATTGCGTTGTTGAACATCTCATTGAACTCAATGGGTGAAAAACGCAGAAATAATTGACATGCTGCATTTTTGTGGTCACCACAAAAACGCAGCTACAAAAAAACGCTGTGTGCGGACAGCACTTATGAAAACCCATAGACATTGCTGGGGAAGCAATGTCACTGCGTTTTCAGCACAAAAACGCGGTAAAAAACGCCGCTAAAAACGCAGCAAAAACGCCTAGTGCGCACAAGGCCTTAGCCATATATTACAATATCTAATCATTTTAATAATTAGTGCAGGTGTCGGACCCCCACAATATGGTACTGATCTCATCAACATTTCTGCCTTCACAACACCTTTAAATGATCACTATTATTTCAATAAACATTGCATAAATCAGTAGTACAGTAAGCTTGTAATACTGTATATCTTGGCAGATAAATTTTCTTCTTTCTATTTCTATAAGCCAATTGTTACCCTCCTCCTACATCCTGAACTGATATTTCACTCTGGAAAATGGCTGAAATCTACCTTGATCAAAGCAATACAGACTGTCAACAGAGTGAGGTTTCAGGTTACACCTCCTATTATACTTTATGGAAGGTTGAGGGCAAGTGAAGATCCCTCAGCAAAGTAGGAGACAATCAGAAACAAGCAGATTGAGCTGCAGCTTCAAGCAATTCTTCTAACTCAGAGCTGGATTCACAGTCACATTGCTCACTACTGCTGTATAATGTCTTCCAAGCTACTGCTTCTGTCTGTCTGCTACAGAGAATGAATGGATTGAATCCATAAGTATCCTGTGTATAGGAGACATCATAGCATATACTCTCCCCCCACTAGCTCAGAGGCAACTAAAAATTAGAGCTAGAGCCTGCAGAGAACAACACTGGTGAAAATGCAGAATACAAGTCATATAATGACTAAAAATGGGGTTATTCCTCATCTACAGACACATGATAGCTTGTTCTAAAAAGATTCCTGAAACAGAAGGAAACCTTTAAAGTTATAAAGGAAGAGTAAATGTTCTGAAGATGGATGTCTTACCAGGAATCCTTTACCTCTTCCAGACTATCCACCTAAACCTTCCCAAATCTTTATTTCTTAAATCTTTATCTTCCAGGTTTATTTGGGGAACCTTGAGGTCTAGGCTTTCATATTTAGTACTGACGTACTCTAGGGCACGAAGGGGGGACAGGTTTTTCAGATTTTTGGTATATAATAAAGCCTCCATGCTTAAGTATTTTGAATATAACAAAATCCCTTCAACAAAATATGGACTGAGTTGAAGGAATCAGTGAATCCTATCCCATTAGTTAGACTTCTCTGGGGAGAACGGGCTCTGTGTTCTAGAGTGCCATTCTTGTCTCCCTAATATCACACTTTCATATCTATTTGGGATTGGGTAATTCATAAGAATAATATCTCTTCTACATGGGACCCCATGTCTCCGCTCATACAAAACACGCATGACGCTAGTACTTTTCGATTCCTGGTATCTGTTGAAAATCCAATCTCCTAGATGAGACATGTTACCTCTGCTCTATGCTTGCAGCCCATTGAGAACCTAATGTCATCTGGTTGCTCTTACGTTCAAGTCTGGATGGAGTACAGTTGCATATCTAGTCTCTTCCATTCAATCCCACATCGTGAGGTTTGGCTGAAGACCCTTAACGGAGTTTGAAAAACTTTGTATCAAAGAGGCAATTAAGTAACATTGTGTTTCTCTGCTGTCTGGGTTGTTGAAGTAGGCAAAAAGCTTAAATATGCTAGCTTCATTTTAAGGGGTGCGTGGGAACAGGAGCTTAATAGATAATCTTCTCCAGCCGCGTGAGATAAGATCTTTACCCTTCCTAATAAGATCTTTATACCTTGTTATATCCAAGAGATGAATTATAAGATCTTGTCCAGGTGATATAGGTAATCCGAGTGCTTAAATCTCTGATCAGTGTTGAAGATGTGACTCAGCTGTGGGTATTATGACTCAAATTCGATGGCCCTGCCTGGGTAATCATAAACGTCGGGACTTAATTTTTGACTTTTTTTTACTAAACTCTTCTGAATATTTTTTACAACATTCCTAAATACTATAGATCATCTACTTCCCTCTCTAATCTAGAATGGGTTGAATCTGCGGGCCTTTGAATACAGATAGAGGATCTAATAATTTCAGGTGATTGGCTCCGTTCTGAGTCTTGGTTGCCCTGGTCTTAAGCGGGCGTTAGACGCAGAGACATCGCTAACGAGATGTCGTTGGGGTTACGGAATGACGCACATCCGGCCTTGTTAGCAACGTCGTTGCGTGTGAAATGCATGAATGACCGTTAACGATTAAAAATACTCACCATATCGTTGTCCAGTCGTTGTAATCCCGATTATCGTTGCTGTTGCAGGACACAGGTTGTTCGTCGTTCCTGCGGCAGCACACATCGCTATGTGTGACGCAGCAGGAACGAGGAACATCACCGTACCTGCGGCCGCCCGCAATGAGGAAGGAAGGAGGTGGGCGGGATGTTTGGCCCGCTCATCTCCGCCCCTCCGCTTCTATTGGGCAGCCGCTTAGTGACGCCGCTGTGACGCCGAATGAACCGCCCCCTTAGAAAGGAGGCGGTTCACCGGCAACAGCGATGTCGCTAAGCAGGTAAGTACATGTGATGGGTGTAAGCGATGTTGTGTGCCACGGGCAGCGATTTGCCCGTAATGCACAACCGACGGGGGCGGGTGCTTTCACCAGCAGCATCGCTAGTGATGTCGCTGTGTGTAAAGCCCGCTTTACTTTAGAAGCTTTCCTGACTTTAAGACCAATCCATGTTGAATCTAGTAATTATATCATAGTATCATAGTATCATAGTTTTTAAGGTTGAAGGGAGACTCTAAGTCCATCTAGTTCAACCCGTAGCCTAACATGTTGATCCAGAGGAAGGCAAAAAAAACCCCAATGTGGCAAACAAGTTCCAATGGGGGAAAAATTTCCTTCCTGACTCCACATCCGGCAATCAGACTAGTTCCCTGGATCAATACCCTGTCATAAAATCTAATATACATAACTGGTAATATTAAATTTTTCAAGAAAGGCGTCCAGGCTCTGCCTAAATGTTAGTAGTGAATCACTCATTACAACATCATGCGGCAGAGAGTTCCATAGTCTCACTGCTCGTACAGTAAAGAATCCTCGTCTGTGATTATGATTAAACCTTCTTTCCTCAAGACGTAGCGGATGCCCCCGTGTTCCAGTCGCAGGCCTAGGTGTAAAAAGATCTTTGGAAAGGTCTCTGTACTGTCCCCTCATATATTTATACATTGTGATTAGATCCCCCCTAAGCCTTCGTTTTTCCAAACTAAATAACCCCAAGTTTAATAACCTGTCTTGGTATTGCAGCCCACCCATTCCTCTAATAATCTTGGTGGCTCTTCTCTGCACCCTCTCCAGTTCAGCTATGTCCTTCTTATATATCGGTGACCAGAATTGTACACAGTATTCTAAGTGCGGTCGCACTAGTGACTTGTACAGAGGTAGAACTATATTTTTTTCACGAACACTTATACCTCTTTTAATACATCCCATTATTTTATTAGCCCTGGCAGCAGCTGCCTGACACTGTCCACTAAAGTGAAGTTTACCATCCACCCATACGCCCAAGTCTTTTTCTGTGTCTGTTTTACCCAGTGTTCTACAATTAAGTACATAATCATAAATGTTATTTCCTCTACCCAAGTGCATGACCTTACATTTATCTACATTAAACTTCAATTGCCACTTCTCAGCCCAATCCTCCAATTTACATAAATCTCCCTGTAATATAAAATTATCCTCCTCTGTATTGATTACCCTGCAGAGTTTAGTATCATCTGCAAATATTGAAATTCTACTCCGCATGCCCCCAACAAGGTCATTTATAAATATGTTGAAAAGAAGCGGGCCCAATACTGACCCCTGTGGTACCCCACTATGAACTGAGACCCAGTCCGAGTACGTACCATTAATAACCACCCTTTGTTTCCTATCACTGAGCCAGTTTTTAACCCAGTTACACATATTTTCCCCTATCCCCATTATTCTCATTTTATGTACCAACCTTTTGTGTGGCACCGTATCAAAAGCTTTTGAAAAGTCCATATACACAACATCCACTGCATTTCCCTGGTCCAGACTTGAACTTACCTCTTCATAGAAGCTGATCAAATTAGTTTGACAGGATCGATCCCTCATAAACCCATGTTGATACTCTGTCATAAGGTTATTTTTCTTGAGATACTCCAGTATAGCATCTCTCAAGAAACCCTCAAGGATTTTACCAACCGTAGAAGTTAAACTTACCGGCCTATAATTTCCCGGCTCAGTTTTTGTCCCCTTTTTGAATATTGGCACCACATTTGCTATGCGCCAGTCCTGCGGTACCGACCCTGTTATTAAGGAATCTGAGAAGATTAAAAATAATGGTCTATCTATCACAGAACTCAATTCCTGTAGTACTCTGGGGTGTATGCCATCCGGGCCCGGAGATTTCTCAACCTTAGTGATTTCGAGGCGGCGGCGTACTTCCTGCTGGGTTAAGCAGGTAATATTCAAGGGTGAATTTATGGTATCCCTGGTCATGTCATCTGCCATGGCATTTTCTTGTATAAAAACCGTAGAAAAAAAGTCATTCAGCAGGTTGGCTTTACCCTCATCCCCTTCCACCATTTCACCAAGACTATTTTTAAGGGGGCCAACACTATCGCTTTTCAGTTTTTTACTGTTTATGTAGTTAAAGAATATTTTAGGTTTATTTTTACTTTCTCTCGCAATGAGTCTCTCTGTCTCAAACTTAGCTAACTTAATTTGCTTTTTACATATTTTATTTAATTTTCTATAATTATATAATGCCTCATCACTACCTACCCTCTTTAATTCTTTTAAGGCTTTCTGTTTTTCTTTTATTGCTTCCCTTACAGCTCTATTTAGCCATAGGGGTTTCCTCCTATTTCTAGCATGTTTGTTCCCATAGGGTATATTTTCTGCACAAGCCCTATTCAGGATGCTCATAAAAGTCTCCCATTTGCTTTGTGTACTTTTATTACTTAGTACATCATCCCAGTTTATTGCACTAAGATCATCTCTCAACCGTTTAAAATTTGCTTTCCTGAAGTTTAGTGTCCTTGTAGCCCCTCTACTAGACATCTTACTAAAGAATACATGAAAACTTATTATTTTGTGATCACTATTCCCCAAGTAACCCCCAACTTGTATATTTGATATGCGGTCTGGCCTATTGGTTAGTACAAGATCTAGTAGTGCTCCCCCTCTTGTGGGGTCCTGTACCATTTGTGAAAGGTAATTATCTTTCATTGTTATCAAAAATCTATTTCCTTTGCTGGAACTGCAAGTTTCTGTTCCCCAATTTATATCAGGATAGTTAAAGTCCCCCATAATAATTACCTCTCCGAGACTCGCTGCTTTATCAATTTGCTTTATGAGGAGATTCTCTACCTCTTCCATAATATTCGGCGTCTTATAACACACCCCTATCAGTATTTTATTATTCATTCTCCCCCCCCTTATCTCCACCCATAGGGACTCTACATTCTCAGTACCCTCACATATGTTGTCACGCAGGATGGGTTTTAAGGATGATTTTACATATAGACACACACCTCCCCCTCGCTTATTTGTACGGTCATTCCTGAATAGGCTATAACCCTGTAAATTAACAGCCCAGTCATAGCTCTCATCCAGCCATGTCTCTGATATCCCCACTATATCATAATTTTCTTCCAACAATATTAATTCTAATTCCTCCACCTTATTTGTGAGGCTTCGGGCATTAGTGTACATGCACGTTACGTATGACTCTGTACCTGTATTCCTGCTTACTGTATTAACTGTCCTAACCCTTCCCCCCGTACCACCCCCAATTTCATTAGTTGTGCCCTGGTCACTATCTGCACTACATTCCCCTTCTATAAAGTGAATACCCTCGCCCCCCATTCCTAGTTTAAACACTCTTCCAACCTTCTAGCCATTTTCTGCCCCAGCAGAGCTGCACCTTCCCCATTAAGATGCAGCCCATCCCTAGCATAGAATCTGTAGCCAACTGAAAAGTCGGCCCAATTCTCCAGGAACCCAAAACCCTCTTTCCTACACCAATTCCTGAGCCACCTGTTAACCTCCCTGATCTCTCTTTGCCTCTCTGGTGTGGCTCGTGGCACAGGTAGTATTTCCGAAAATACCACCTTTGAGGTCCATGCTTTAAGCTTACAACCTAATTCCCTGAAATCATCTTTAAGGACCTTCCACCTACCTCTAACTTTGTCATTTGTGCCAATGTGTACAATGACCGCTGGGTCCTCCCCAGCCCCTCCCAGTAATCTGTCAACCCGATCAGCGATGTGCCGAACTCGAGCGCCAGGAAGACAACACACTGTTCGGCGATCCCTGTCTTTGTGACAGATTGCCCTATCTGTCCCCCTAATAATTGAGTCCCCCACTACCAGTACCTGTCTTGCCTGCCCTGCACTCCTATTCCCCCCCTTACTGGAGCAGACACTCCTCTGGCGTTCAGAGGTCATGCCTTGCTGCAGCAATGCTACCCCTGTAATGACATCCCCCTCATCTGCCAAGTTTGCAAACCTATTGGGGTTTGTCAGTTCAGGACTAGCCTTCCTAGCACTTTTCCCTTTACCCCCCTTTCTAACTGTCACCCAGCTACCTACCTCACCGTCCTGCCGCTCCCTACTACGATCCTCCCCCACATCTGACCCAGCAAGCTGCTGCTCAGTGAGCAGCACACTCCTTTCCATATTGCTAATGCATCTCAGAGTTGCCAGCTGCTCATTTAGATCCAGTATCTGGGCTTCCAAATGTGCAACTTGCTCACATCTCGAACAACAGTATGCACCCTCAAACGGCTTTTCAAGGACTGCATACATGAGACAAGATGTACACTGGATCGCATTAGCAATAGTGGAGCACATTTTCTAATGGGGATAGCACTAAACAAATGTTAAGTAATTAAACAACTAAATACAAACAATTCTACTCACACTTACTTTTGCTCACACTTTGCTCACTCACGCTCACAATGAAGAAGACAGGCTAAAATTCGCACGCCGCTAGGCGCGCGGTTTTCAGAAGTCTTCCTTCCGGCTGTAACGGCCAAAACCCGGTTCTCCTTGAGCTCGCGGTGACTCTTCACTTATCCCAGAAGGCACTGGGAATATGCAAATTATCCTCGCAAGACTCCTTCCCTGGTTTTCAGAAGTCTTCCTTCCGGCTGTAACGGCCAAAACCCGGTTCTCCTTGAGCTCGCGGTGACTCTTCACTTATCCCAGAAGGCACTGGGAATATGCAAATTATCCTCGCAAGACTCCTTCCCTGGTTTATATAAGCCTCTTTGTACTTGAGCTGGTACTTTTCCTCTCCTACTGTGTTCCCTTTTTTATGTTTTATAATTTTCTTCCCTACCCCTTAATCCCCCCCTTTTTTTTAGGTTGTTCTTTCTGGTTTTCTATTCAATAAATCATTTTACATCATATACCACTGAATGTAAAGCAGTGTTACTAGTAGTATTGGAAATCACTATTTGTGTACTGCAACTCTTCATGTAATTTTTCCACATTTTTCATAGAATTGTAAGAGATATTTGTTAATTACTAAAAAAAAACTAAATAAAAACATTGAACTATAAAGTTATGAAAGATGCCGCTTATATATCTGTGTGCCCCTTCATTCTGCATAACATTATAAGTATCTCCAGGTCACAGAAGTGGAGTTTCCTACTGCACATGCTCAAAGGTATCTGTCCTAACATTCTAGGATAGGCTTCTGTCATTGTAACAAAGGTAACAATCATTAAATTAATTTAGGAAATGTATTTATATTGACATTACCTTTAGTTATTTCTTATTTTCTATTCCTGAAGTACCTAATTAATTAACGCAATTTAAGTGGACAAAACCAATGATAAAGTGTCCATAGCCAAACACCCTACAGAAAACTGTTCCATGAAATATTTTTTGATCAAACTCCAACATTGCTATACAACAACTGATACGCTAAGAGCCGAGAAAGCTGCTATGAAAAACTGAGATTAGTTCTTCCATCAGTTTCCGTTTAACATTTTACTACCATGCCAAATGCAAAAATCAACAAATGAGTGGATATAGAGGAACGAGGCCTTAGAGGGAAGAGGCCTGCTGAAGGACTTTCAGAACACATATGTGGTTTTGCATGTTTCTTGCTGCACCTAGATAGGCAAGATTAAAACCCCTACACTGGCTGTAAATAGTGGCAACTTATTCTAGTCTTCATTAAAAGATAATAGCATCAAATAAAAATATATATATATATTTTTAATTAAAAATAATTTAGAAATCCATTGTAGAGTGTAGGCTCCTAATGGTAGTATTACTGAACTAATGAAATGCCAAATGTTTATATATAATGGCAAGGCTACAGTAGATTTACCTAAATTATTGTCCGTCAACACTTCTTTAACCTTCTTAGTAATGGAGTAGGTGTCAAGCTCGGGAGACATTGCCACAATCTCTTGGATACCTGCTGTGGTTGCCGGATGAGGGCTTGGGAATGTTCTGCTACTGAGTGATGAAACCGATCTACTTTCTGGTTGCTGATTCTCTTTGCTGCTTTCCGAACTCAAGATAACTGGCTCTGGAGGGTTCTTTTCCTGATCTGACGGGCTTGGTGATGGAGATGGGGATGGATGTGTTTCAGAGGGACTAGCTGTGCCTAGAGGAAAAAAGACACACATAAACTAACTTCTAACTGTAAAGATGACGATTTTTATACACAAATGAAAGTGTCTCTCATACACCCTTTCCAACCAGGTAGGTTGGCAAATGTGTGCAGATATTCTAAAGGGCTTGTCCACTACTCAGACAACTCCTTCTGAATTGCTATATTTTCCCAAGTAAAATAACAGCCTATAATGCCAGAGAGGTTCCAGCAACATCGGTGCCTGGTCTACTGGGGCTCATGTGACAATGGTATGCCATGTGAGCTCTACAGTCAATCAGTTAATCAGTGGCCTCTTCACTATCACTTCCTTTGAAAGAAATAGACACCCATAAGAAGCGAGAGCTGCGCCTGCTCTCTGACTTCCTCTGAATGTCAGTTATGTCAGAAGGAAGTGAGAGTGAAGATGCAGCATAAGAAATCTCAATATCACGCTGGAAGGAGGTAAGTATAAGTGGTTGTTTTGTTACATGGAGGAATACAGCAATTGAGAAGGTGTTTTTCTGAGTAGTAGACAACCCCTTTAACATACATTGAGGGATAATGAAAGGTGGAGACTAGCGATTGGCGGACCCGGACTGTAAAAGTCCATATCTGTGCGGTTTCAAAAGTATCCGGATGCCGGACCCGAGCCTGGAGTTCTCAAGGAATTCCGGCAAATGATACAGGATAAAGGAAAAAGTGATAAAGGAAAAATAAAGAAAAATATAATAAATCAAGCAGCGCTACTTACCAACCCTCAGTAAAAAACAAAAACAGCATGCGGTCCCCCCCAATTTTGATACCCAGCCATGATAAAGCCCGACAGCTGGGGGCTAGTATTCTCAGGCTGGGGAGACCCATGGTTATTGTGAGCTTCCAAGCCTAAGAATAGCAGCCTGCAGCCGCCCATAATTGTCACATCCATTAGATGCGACAATCCCAGCACTTTACCCAGCTCTTGCCACTGCACCAGAGCAATCGAGGTAATATAAGGGGCTAATGTCAGCGTCCAATAAGCCCTGGATTAATAATGGGATCTGTCTATGAGACCCCCCCATTACTAATCTGCAAGTGAAAAGAAATAAACACAAACACTGAAAAAATCCTTTATTTGGAATAAAAGACAAAAAACTCTTTCACCAACTTATTAACCCCCAAAACACTCCTGCAGGTCTGACGTAATCCACACGAGGTCCCAGGATGATTTAGCTCTGCTACATCTGAAACTCACAGCGAGCGCCATAGAGCATAACTGCCCGCTGTGAGGTTCAGGCAGAGAATGAATGAGCTGTGCGATCAGCTGTGATGTCACTAAGGTTAGTTGCAGTCACAGCTGTAGGTTCCCATGGTCCTACACCTGTGATCACAGGTAACCTGACCCCAGGTGACCTCAATGAACTCTCACTGAGTTCACAGACTTGCTTCTCCTGGCAGAAAACTTTGTATTTTTTTGCCAAGAGATGGAGATTTGGTGGTTTTCCATAATTGTTAGATTTTTCTCAGAGCTCAACAGCCCTGCACAACAGCAGCAGGCAGCAAACACACCTCAGCTTTATACTGCCTAGTAATCACAATCTCTGTTATGGAGGATTGCAGTAAAGTTGCGCTCTGCTGAAAACCAGCTATCAATATAAAACCCATAGGCAGTCAGCTATACTGATTTATTTTACAGATAATCAAATCGATAGGTTACTGTATATGAGCAGATTGTGCACAGAGGCAAAAAATGTATTCTAAAAGTAGAATAAACTTGAGTAGACCTCATTTTGATTTTTGGACTAACCCTTTCAGCTTTCTATAGATGAGAAATAAATCAATGTACAGCAGTACAGCCCTTTGACCTACCTAACGTTACATTAACTACTCTAGCTTCACAAATGCTTATAGCGACAAGTGCATCTCAATAAATTAGAATATCATCAAAAAGTTAATTTATTTCAGTAATTCAATACAAAAAGATAAACGCGTATATTATATATAGTCATAACATACAGAATGATCTATTTCAAGTGTTTATTTCTGTTAATGTTGATGATTATGGCTACAGCCAATGAAAAACCAAAAGTCATTATCTCAGAAAATTGGATTATATAAGACCAACTGAAAAAATTATTTTAAACTCAGAAATGTTGGCGCCTACTGAAAAGTCTGTACAGTAAATGCACTCAATACTTGGTCAGTGCTCCTTTTGCATGAATAACTACATCAATGCGGCGTGGCATGGAGGCTATCAGCCTTGGGCACTGCTGAGGTGTTATGGAAGCCCAGGTTGCTTTGATAGCAGCCCTCAGCTCGTTTGCATTGTTGGGTCTGGTGTATCTCATCTTCCTCTTGACAATACCCCATAGATTCTATATGGGGTTTAGGTCAGGTGAGTTTGTTCACCAATCAAGCACAGTGATATCGTGGCTATTATACCAAGTATTGGTACTTTTGGCAGTGTAGACAGGTGCCAAGTCCTGCTGGAAAATAAAATTTCCATCTCCAAAAATCTTGTCGGCAGAGGGAAGCATGAAGTGCTCTAAAATTTCCTAGTAGATGGCTGCGCTGACTTTGGTCTTGATAAAACACAGTGGACCTACACCAGCAGATGACATGGCTCCCCAAACCATCACTGATTGTGGAAACTTCACACTAAACCTCAAGCAGCTTGGATTGTGGCCTCTCCACTCTTCCTCCAGACTCTGGGACCTTGATTTCCAAATGAAATGCAAACTTTACTTTCATATGACACACCACCTTGGACTACTGAGCAACAGTCCAGTTCTTTTTCTCCTTGGCCCAGGTAAGACGCCTCTGGCGTTGTCTATCGGTCATGAGTGGCTTGACAGAAGGAATGCGACAGTTAGAGCCCATGTCCTGGATACATCTGTGTGTGGTGGCTCTTGAAGCACTGACTCCAGCAGCAGTCCACTCCTTGTGAATATCCCCCAAATTTTTGAATGGGCTTTTCTTAACAATCCAATCAAGGCTGAGGTTATCCTGGTTGCTTATACACCTTTTTTTTTTACCACACTTTTGCCTTCCACTTAACTTTCCATTAATATGCTTGGATACAGCACTTTGTGAACAGCCAGCTTCTTTTACAATTACCTTTTGTGGCTTACCCTCCTTGTGGAGTGTGTCAATGACTGCCTTCTGGACATCTGTTAAGTCAGCAGTCTTCCCCATGATTGTGTACCCTACTGAACCAGACTAAGGGACCATTTTAAACGCTTTGTAGGTGTTTTGTGGTAATTATTCTAATTTTCTGAGATAATGACTTTTGGGTTTTCACTGACTGTAAGCCATAGTCATCAACATTAACAGAAATAAACACTTGAAATAGATCACTGTTTGTAATGACTATATAATATGTGTTTCCCTTCTTGCATTGAATTACTGAAATAAAGAACTTTTAAATAATATTCTAATTTATTGAGATGCACTTGTACAATTAAATAACATGTTTACTGTTCCGTAGACATTTATGTAAGTACCTTGTGACAGAGCTGGTTGCTGGGTAATCCCTTGACCAAGCTGATCCGTCAGCCACAGCTGCATGCGAATAAATGGTTCACGTCCTTTCTGGGTCAACTTACTCCACGGTTTGGGTCTGGACAACATGTCACTCACACTGCCTTGAGATAATCCCAGGACCTGGGTCAAAGCATGAGTTACAGTGATTATACAACAAAATCATTACTGTAAGTTCTGGGAATGTGCAGCAATCAATCTTTATACACAATAGATGACTGGGATTAACTTCTTAAATTTGATATAAATATCAGGGGTGGCATTTCTCAGGTCTGTTTTTAAACATTTTTGTGTCTTAATAAAAATTTAGATATCTAAAAGTGCAGAGCAGCTACAGTCAGGGCCAGAAATATTTGGACAGTGACACAAGTTTTGTTATTTTAGCTGTTTACAAAAACATGTTCAGAAATACAATTATATATATAATATGGGCTGAAAGTGCACACTCCCAGCTGCAATATGAGAGTTTTCACATCCAAATCGGAGAAAGGGTTTAGGAATCATAGCTCTGTAATGCATAGCCTCCTCTTTTTCAAGGGACCAAAAGTAATTGGACAAGGGACTCTAAGGGCTGCAATTAACTCTGAAGGCGTCTCCCTCGTTAACCTGTAATCAATGAAGTAGTTAAAAGGTCTGGGGTTGATTACAGGTGTGTGGTTTTGCATTTGGAAGCTGTTGCTGTGACCAGACAACATGCGGTCTAAGGAACTCTCAATTGAGGTGAAGCAGAACATCCTGAGGCTGAAAAAAAAGAAAAAATCCATCAGAGAGATAGCAGACATGCTTGGAGTAGCAAAATCAACAGTCGGGTACATTCTGAGAAAAAAGGAATTGACTGGTGAGCTTGGGAACTCAAAAAGGCCTGGGCGTCCACGGATGACAACAGTGGTGGATGATCGCCGCATACTTTCTTTGGTGAAGAAGAACCCGTTCACAACATCAACTGAAGTCCAGAACACTCTCAGTGAAGTAGGTGTATCTGTCTCTAAGTCAACAGTAAAGAGAAGACTCCATGAAAGTAAATACAAAGGGTTCACATCTAGATGCAAACCATTCATCAATTCCAAAAATAGACAGGCCAGAGTTAAATTTGCTGAAAAACACCTCATGAAGCCAGCTCAGTTCTGGAAAAGTATTCTATGGACAGATGAAACAAAGATCAACCTGTACCAGAATGATGGGAAGAAAAAAGTTTGGAGAAGAAAGGGAACGGCACATGATCCAAGGCACACCACATCCTCTGTAAAACATGGTGGAGGCAACGTGATGGCATGGGCATGCATGGCTTTCAATGGCACTGGGTCACTTGTGTTTATTGATGACATAACAGCAGACAAGAGTAGCCGGATGAATTCTGAAGTGTACCGGGATATACTTTCAGCCCAGATTCAGCCAAATGCCGCAAAGTTGATCGGACGGCGCTTCATAGTACAGATGGACAATGACCCCAAGCCTACAGCCAAAGCTACCCAGGAGTTCATGAGTGCAAAAAAGTGGAACATTCTGCAATGGCCAAGTCAATCACCAGATCTTAACCCAATTGAGCATGCATTTCACTTGCTCAAATCCAGACTTAAGACGGAAAGACCCACAAACAAGCAAGACCTGAAGGCTGCGGCTGTAAAGGCCTGGCAAAGCATTAAGAAGGAGGAAACCCAGCGTTTGGTGATGTCCATGGGTTCCAGACTTAAGGCAGTGATTGCCTCCAAAGGATTCGCAACAAAATATTGAAAATAAAAATATTTGTTTGGGTTTGGTTTATTTGTCCAATTACTTTTGACCTCCTAAAATGTGGAGTGTTTGTAAAGAAATGTGTACAATTCCTACAATTTCTATCAGATATTTTTGTTCAAACCTTCAAATTAAACGTTACAATCTGCACTTGAATTCTGTTGTAGAGGTTTCATTTCAAATCCAATGTGGTGGCATGCAGAGCCCAACTCGCGAAAATTGTGTCACTGTCCAAATATTTCTGGACCTAACTGTATATAATGGTAGTATAGTCTATTTAATAATTGGTTAGATGTGTGGTACGATGTGTTGGAGATGCAGATTTCCAGAACCTCAGTCATCCTTTCAGACAGTGTTAATTCACCAAAAGCAAGAGATTGGGAGGCGTTCCGACACTACATTATGCCACGGTTTTAACTCTTTCATAACCTATTTTGGATGCTCTACGCCTAAAATACACTTCATGTTGGACCTATCAGTACTGAGAGAAACAGAATAAAGTAACTGTATTTGATAAAACTCTTCTTAAAGAGGACATTTCATCAAATTTTCATGTTGAACTAGACAAACAATATCTTTGTGACTTCAGAATAGCATTTTATTCAGAGATATTATCAAAGTATTTGGCACTGAATGAGTTAACTTTTCTAAAGTTTACGTGGGTGTGATCAGTTTTCACTGGGGGCGTGTAATTCTTCCCAGTACCCCTCCTCCATTTCTAAGCAATATCAAGTTCTAATGGGTTACCATGGTAGCCAGGAGCTTGATGGCCCCTGTCACCACCATCTTGATACTCCTGAAGCCCAGCCTGATGTTAATTTCATTACACGCTGCAATACTAAAGTATCTATCTATGTATATATATCTATATATATAATTGCCTTATTCTGTCTGTCTGTCTGTCTATCTGTCTGTCTGTCATGCTCCGAAATTGTGTCCTTACGGTGACACAAAGCTGATTGGCCGCTGGACTCGCCATGGCCCCGCCCCCACACACGGATTGGCCTCTCGCCCCGGCTCTCTGCAGGCCCCGCCCCCCTCACGCAATGCAAGCTCGCTCTGGCCCAACTGACACGGAGCCCCGATTCCCAGGTGAGTACACACACACATCAGATCACACTCACTCTCACACACACCTCACACATCACAACATGCTGGGATATCGCTTGCTTCTACACCGGCTCCGTCAGGATCCCGGCAGCGCCAGACATAACCTTGCGATGCTGGGATCTTAACGGAGGCCGTGAAAGCTGGTAACCATTATACACATCGGGTAACTAAGGTCCCTTAGTTACCCGATGTGTATCATAGTTACCAGTGTACACCGGCTCACACTCACTCTCACACACACCTCACACACACATCACATCGCATCCACACATCAAGGTCCTGCAGCTGCGGAACATACATAACATAACAGCACACACACACACACATACACACACAAATCAGATCACACTCACACACACCTCACACATCACATCGCATCCACATACTCACAACATCCTGGGATATCGCTTGCTTCTCGGCGGCGATATTGTGCTGTGAGCTTCCAGGACCTGACGGAGGATCACATGGCCAGAAGCATGTGATATCCCCGGATGTTGTGAGTATCAGCGCGTATGTGCAATATCGTCAGTGTCTGTGTGTGTGAGTGTATGCGATCGGGTGTGTGTGAGTGGATGCGATCGGTTGTGTGGGTGAGTGGATGCGATCGGTTGTGTGGGTGAGTGGATGCGATCGGTTGTGTGGGTGAGTGGATGCGATCGGTTGTGTGGGTGAGTGGATGCGATCGGGTGTGGGTGAGTGTCGGCAGAGGAGCACGGCGTGCTGGAGGAGGCTGGGAGCAGAGAGGCTGATCTTGGGGAAGGCTGGGAGGGGGAGGCTGATGCTGAGGGAGGCTGGAAGGAGAGAGGCTGAGCAAACGTGCTCCATCCGCCATACTGCGTACTCCCCATCGTGCTGCATCCCCCATGCTGCGCACTCCCAAACGTGCTCCATCCGCCATGCTGCGCACTCCCCATCGTGCTCTATCCGCCATGCTGCACACTCCCAAACGTGCTCCATCCGCCATGCTGCGCACTCCCAAACGTGCTCCATCCGCCACCATACTGCGCACTCCCCATCGTGCTCTATCCGCCATGCTGCACACTCCCAAACGTGATCCATCCCCCATGCTGCGCACTCCCAAACGTGATCCATCCGCCATGCTGCGCACTCCCCATCGTGCTCTATCCGCCATGCTGCACACTCCCAAAAGTGCTCCATCCGCCATGCTGCGCACTCCCAAACGTGCTCCATCCGCCATGCTGCGCACCCCCCATCATGCTCCATCCGCCATGCTGCACACTCCCAAACGTGCTCCATCCGCCATGCTGCGCACTCCCAAACGTGCTCCATCCGCCATGCTGCGCACTCCCAAACGTGGTCCATCCGCCATGCTGCGCACTCCCAAACGTGGTCCATCCGCCATGCTGCGCACTCCCAAACGTGGTCCATCCGCCATGCTGCGCACTCCCAAACGTGCTCCATCCGCCATACTGCGCACTCCCAAACGTGCTCCATCCGCCATACTGCGCACTCCCCATCGTGCACCATCCGGCATGCTGCGCACTCCCAAGCGGATGGAGCATGATGGGGGGTGCGCAGCATGGCGGATTGAGCACGTTTGGGAGTGCGCAGCATGGCGGATGGAGCACGTTTGGGAGTGCGCAGCATGACGGATGGAGCACGTTTGGGAGTGCGCAGCATGACGGATGGAGCACGTTTGGGAGTGCGCAGCATGCCGGATGGTGCACGATGGGGAGTGCGCAGTATGGCGGATGGAGCACGTTTGGGAGTGCGCAGTATGGCGGATGGAGCACGTTTGGGAGTGCGCAGCATGGCGGATGGAGCACGTTTGGGAGTGCGCAGCATGGCGGATGGACCACGTTTGGGAGTGCGCAGCATGGCGGATGGAGCACGTTTGGGAGTGCGCAGCATGGCGGATGGAGCACGTTTGGGAGTGCGCAGCATGGCGGATGGAGCACGTTTGGGAGTGCGCAGCATGGCGGATGGAGCACGTTTGGGAGTGCGCAGCATGCCGGATGGTGCACGATGGGGAGTGCGCAGTATGGCGGATGGAGCACGTTTGGGAGTGCGCAGCATGGCGGATGGAGCACGTTTGGGAGTGCGCAGCATGGCGGATGGACCACGTTTGGGAGTGCGCAGCATGGCGGATGGAGCACGTTTGGGAGTGCGCAGCATGGCGGATGGAGCACGTTTGGGAGTGCGCAGCATGGCGGGTGGAGCACGTTTGGGAGTGCGCAGCATGGCGAATGGAGCATGATAGGGGGTGCGCAGCATGGCGGATGGAGCACGTTTGGGAGTGCGCAGCATGGCGGATGGAGCACGTTTGGGAGTGTGCAGCATGGCGGATAGAGCACGATGGGGAGTGCGCAGCATGGCGGATGGAGCACGTTTGGGAGTGCGCAGCATGGGGGATGCAGCACGATGGGGAGTACGCAGTATGGCGGATGGAGCACGTTTGGGAGTGTGCAGCATGGCGGATGGACCACGTTTGGGAGTGCGCAGCATGGCGGATGGAGCACGTTTGGGAGTGCGCAGCATGGGGGATGCAGCACGATGGGGGGTGCGCAGCATGGGGGATAGAGCACGATGGGAGGTGCACACCTCCCCCCAACACACACACACACGCGCACTGCACAACACACACACACTAGGAATCACAAACAACGCCCTACACAGACACCCACACACACAGACAACGCTGCACACACAAATATACGCACATACTGCACAACACACACATTGCTCAAAACATACCTCCCCCCAAAACACACCACACACACACAAACCGCACAACACACACACACACACAACGCTACAGACACACAGCGCTCCACAAACAACGCAACACACATACAACACCGCTCTCACCCACCGCGACACTCAGAACATGTACAGCGCCCTACACAAACACTTGGTAACTACACACAACAACATCTATATAATATATATATATATATATATATATATATATATATATATATATATATATATATATATATATAACAAAAATCATACATGAACTACACAATACGTAAATTCTAGAATACCCGATGCGTAGAATCGGGCCACCTTCTAGTATATATATATATATATATATATATATATATATATATATAAAAGAGCCGTTGTGATTACTTGTGGTTACTCGCTAATCTCGCCCCCCGCACATTACACACGCGGCTCTGTCTCCCCACACATTACCATACAAAGCTTCGCCCCCTGCACATTACCACATGCGGCTCCGCCTCCACACATTACCATACACAGCTCTGCTACATCCACACTCTAAATCCCTCCTGACCCCACACAAACTTCACCTCATCCAGCACCATGGCAACCAGCACAAAAGTCCTGCATACACTGAGGAGCTGATCATGTGACCCCTGACTCCTCTCCTCCATGTGACAACATCACAGGTCCTGTAAGCACAGACACAAATCCTGTTGTGTACATTGCACACTCACACATTTCAAGCTGAGCTCATTCAGCCAATGACAGACAAAGGCCGCGTAATGCTAAATTGCAAAATTGCAACTCCCAGCATTTTTCACCTCACGTTTTCGTTGATGTCCTGCAGCCAGGTCCAGGTGTGATTAGTAAGCACACATATATATATATATATATATATATATATATATATATATATATATACACATACACTAGCTGTTCCAAGCCAGCTAACGCCCATTCCTATGTAACTAATGTTACTGGTCATTAATTAAACTAAAGTTTATAATGACAACATTCAGTAGCGTTGAAGTGGTTGAATTACGTGTAAAGGAAGTTGATAATTGTCGACTGGCAACGAAAATGTGACGTGAAAAATGCTGGGATTTCCAATTTAGCATTACGCGGCCTACTGTCATTGGCTGAATCAGCTCAGTTTGAAATGTGTGTGTTCAACTCCCAACATTTTTTATGTCACGTTTTCATCATCATTATCAACTTCCTTTACATCTAATTCAACCACTTCAACGCTACTGAATGTTGTCATTATTAACTTTAGTTTAATTAATCACTAGCGGCGTTAATTACATAGGAATGGGTGTGCCGAGATGATCTATCTAAAAATGATCTAAAAAAACAAACAAAAAACAGTTTACACAATCTTTTAACAAAAATTAAAACCTTATTTGGTATGGCGGTGGTTGGGGCCTCGTGATGAACTTCCAGCTGCCACAGTAATCCATCGGCACCATGTGATTGTGTGACGCCCTGGACTAGCCAGGTAGTCACAGGTAGACCCCCGCACTACACCTGTCCCCCAATAAGGTGTCATCAGCCAACCATTAAACCCTAGTCACTTCTCTCAGTGCTTGATGGACACACCAGGGGGCTGAGCCAGGCGGTTAGCCACGCCCACCGAGGAGTTCAGAGGGCCTGAGGCAGGAAACACAGTCAGAACAGTTTTAGGCGTACTTTGCACACTACGACATCGCAAGCCGATGGTAGTGATGCCGAGCGCGATAGTCCCCGCCCCCGTCGCAGCTGCGATATCTTGTGATAGCTGCCGTAGCGAACATTATCGCTACGGCAGCTTCACATGCACTTACCTACCCTGCAACATCGCTCTGGCCGGCAAACCGCCTCCTTCCTAAGGGGGCGAGTCGTGCAGCGTCACAGCGACGTCACACGGCAGGCGGCCAATAGAAGCAGGGGGCGGAGATGAGCGGGACGTAAACATCCCGCCCACCTGCTTCCTTCCTCATTGCAGCTGGGACGCAGGTAAGGCGATGTTCCTCGCTCCTGTGGCTTCACACACAGCGATGTGTGCTGCTGCAGGAACGAGGGACAACATCGTAACATTGGTCCTTCCGAAATTATGGAAATGACAGACGCTACACCGATCATACGATTTCGTCACTTTTGCGCTCGTTAATCGTAGTAAAAACGATTCACATACTCCGATGTCGACAGCGACGCCAGATGTGCGTCACTTTCGATTTGACCCCACCGACATCGTACTTGCGATGTCGTAGTGTGCAAAGTACCCCTTAGTGTTAAGCAGTGGAGGAGGTCAGGCCTGTAGGACAGGCCTGTGACAGTCTGACAGGTGCCGGGGTTGGAGCCCGGGCACCTTTGGCTAGGAGGCAAACGGTGGCCTTAGCCTGCAGGAGCCAGGAAGACGGCTCGGTGGAACCGTGGTGGACCGGGACAGGGTAGTGGCCCTCCGGTACCGACCCGGGGAACCGACTCGGAAACCGGAGCACGCAGGGGGGTACTCAGACCCTGAAACAAGGTCCAGAATCTACTTGACTGAGTTAATTAACTGATTGCGGTCTGGACTATAGGTCCTTTCCCACCCAAGTCCCGACTGAAGACAACAGCCCAACGAGGGGGATAGAAAGCCACCGCACAGGCAGAGAGATCCCACGGGCCAGCGTCTGCGGGCAAAAGGGCTCTCCCGACATCCAGCCGGGAAGCGCAGGCAACCCAAGTACACAACACGGTGCAGGAGAAAGGCCAAGACCATCGAACCGGGTGGGGGACCAGACGCAGCCGGCTGCGGGCACCGACCACCATCAACTTGGTTTACCAGAGACTTGTGTGTGTCAATAACAGTGAGTACAACAGTGCCATCCGGCCGCGCACCGCCCTGCACCGCCCAGCTATCCCCAACGGGTCCCGGGGCCACCATCCCTGCCCACGGAGGGGTTAACAACTTGCTGCATAACATCTTCCCCGGGTGCCCCGTAACTGCAGTGGTGGTGTCTACCTTCACCACATCCCGTGGGTGGCGTCACAAACTCAAGCACGGCTTCGGCCGTACACCTACCTAACCCCCACCAAAAGCGCCAGCATCCCCTTTCAGAGCGAAGTGACCCCGGGTCCTGAGGCGCTCGAGCCACCCACCAACGAGCCTGGATCCGAGCGGCTCGGCTGCAGCCAAACGCGGGGCGGTACAATTGCTTCATGGACAGTGTACATTCGAATGAACCTGCACACCGGTTACAACTTATGTAGCTCTGACAGAGATTGACTGCGGCTTCTAACTGGTTAAAGAGCATGATTTGGAGCCAGCTCTGATTGCTGTTGTTAGGGTATGTGCGCACGTTGCTTTTTACCTGCTTTTTACCTGCTTATTTGCTGCTTTTTCTTCTGCGCTGTTTAATGCCAAAATGGATGTGTTCTTCTATTCAAGCAAAGTCTATGGGAATTTGGGTTTCTTGTTCACACTATGTTGTTCAAAATGCTGCCTTTTTGTGGCAGAACTTTGGTCAAAAACTCAGCTTTGCAGTGCAAAACCCAAATGGCAAAAACAATTGACATGTTGCTTCTTTGAAAAGCTGAGTTTTTGACCAAAGTTCTGCCACAAAAAGGCAGCATTTTGAACAACATAGTGTGAACAAGAAACCCAAATTCCCATAGACTTTGCTTGAATAGAAGAACACATCCATTTTGGCATTAAACAGCGCAGAAGAAAAAGCAGCAAAAAAGCAGGTGAAAAGCAACGTGCGCACATACCCTTAGAGGCAGGCGTTGACTATGTAACACAGTAGGCACCTACCGTCCTGAAGCCACACAATATGCCCGTAACTGATGCAAGGTGCATAAGTTAGGATAGGGTTAACAGTGTGATCTATCAAAATTTTAACCCCTTCCTGCTGTGGCCATTTTCGTTTTTTGTGCTTTTGTTTTTTCCCTCCACTTCTTCCAAGAGACATAACTTTTTTTCCGTTAATATAGCCATATGAGGGTTTGTTTTTTGCGGGATGAGTTGTACTTTTGAATGACGCCATTCATTATTCCACATAGTGTACTGGACAGCAGGAAAATAAAATTGCAAGTGTGGTGAAACTGTAAAGAAAGTTAAATTCCACAGTGTTTTGTTGTTTTTCTTTTTCTTTTTTATTTACCAAGTTCACTATATGGTAAAACTGACCTGGCAATATGATTCCCCAGGCCAATATGTAGATACCAGGCATGCAAAATTTTAGTTTTTTTTTTTATTTAAGTGGTTAAAAAAATTCAGGGAAAAAAAATAGAAAATGGCACCAAAAGTGCCATTTTTAATTAAGACCTGTAACATTCTAATAATTGGGATTTGGGGCTTAGCTTTTTGCTCCCTGTGTTAGCGGTTTTAATTATATATTTTGGTGTAGATGTGATGTTTTAATTGCCTTTTATTGCATGGAATTCTGGCATTTAAAATTTTTTTCTCATTATACTCTTTACTGATTGGATTAATTTATTTTATATTTTGATCTATCGGGCATTTTGGAAAGCTGCGATGCCAAATATGTTATTGTTTGATTCTTAAATTATTGTTTTATTTTCAATGTGGCAAAAGGGGGGTGATTTGAACGTGTTTTTTATTTTGCAGATTTTTAAACTTTTTTCCACTTTTTACTGCTTTTTCTAGTTCCTTTTAGGGGACTTGAAGCTGTGATATTCCTAATGCTTGTGCTGTACAATGCAGTGCATCAGCACCACACTGTACAGCAGAAATACCGGTCTCCTATGAACGCCAACTTGCATTAACAGGAAATTCGTCATGACAAACACGGGTCATCAACTGACCCCTGCCTATCATAACAACCCATCATCAATCCACATCAATCCTCATGGAGTCACTGATGGTAGTGGGTAATGGCTCACTCCCCGAGATGCATGTTACATCCCATTCCCACTGTCAAGAGATTGAAAGCAGGATTTAACCCCTTCAGCCCCGGGGCACTTTCCGTTTTTGCGTTTTTGTTTTTTGCTCCCCTTCTTCTGAGAGCCGTAACTTTTTTATTTTTCCGTCAATCTTGCCATATGAGGGCTTTTTTTTGTGCAGGACAAGTTGTACTTTTAAATGAAACCATAGGTTTTACCATATGGTGTACTGGAAAACAGCAAAAAAATTCCAAGTGTGGAAAAACTGCAAAAAAAGTGTGATGGCACAATAGTTTTTGGGATTTTTTATTCACGGTGTTCACTATATGGTAAAACTGATGTGTGGGTATGATGCCTGAGGTCGGTACGTGTTTGTAGACACCAAACATGTATAGGATTACTTGTATCTAAGGGGTTAAAAAAAATTCACAAGCTTGTCCAATAAAAGTGGCGCACATTTTGCGCCATTTTCCGAAAACTATAGAGTTCTCATTTTTTTGGGATCTATGGCTCAGTGCTTATTTTTGCGTCTCGAGCTGTCATTTCTAATGGTACCATTTTTGCGCAGATACTACGTTTTGATCGCCTGTTATTGCATTTTGCGTAAAACTTGCGGCAACCAAAAAACGTAATTTTGGCGTTTGGAATTTTTTTGCCACTACGCCGTTTACCAATCACATTAATTGATGTTATATTTTGATAGATCGGGCATTTCTGAACGCGGCGATACCAAATATGTGTATATTTATTTATTTTTTAACCCTTTAATTTTCAATGGGGGAAAAGTGGGGTGATTTGAACTTTTAGGGTTTTTTTTTTTTTTTATATTAAGACTTTTTTTTTATTTTACTAGTCCCCCTAGGAGGCTATAGCGATCAGCAATCCGATCGCTCTTATCTATCTGCTGATCACAGCTATACAGCTGTAAACAGCAGATTCAGTCACTTGCTGTTGCTCTCTGCTCTCGGCCGAGGGAAAACGAAAGTGAAACTTCATAGCTACAGGCCTCATCACATGACCCTGTGCTACGATGGCAACCACCGAAAGTCATGTGATCACGCACGTGACTTCCAGTGGGGGCGGCGGTAAATAAAAATCATGGCCGCGCGCATATAGATCTCGCTGCCAGACTTTGGTAGCGAGATTTAAGGGGTTAAATGTTGCGAGTGGAAGCGATTCCACTCGCAACATGCAGGCACACATGTCAGCTGTTGAAAACAGCTGATATGTGTGCCGACCGTCGCCTGCCCGCGGCAGGGGGCGGAGCTTAAAGGGACACGCTCCATGACGGATATATCCGTCCATGGTCGTGAAGGGGTTAATTAGTTAACAGGCTCAGGTGAATCTCCAATCCACCCACGCCTATTAGAAGCACATGTCTGTCAGCTAATCATAGTTAGGGTACGCTCACACGAGCGTGAAAATCGGACGAGTGCAATGCGAGAAATTCTCGCATTGCACTCTGACCAATGTTAGGCAATGAGGTTGAGCTGTTGGTCAGCTTTTCTCGCATCCAGATTTTGGATGCGAGAAAAGCGGCAGCATGCTGCGTTTTGCTGCTACCGCCGTATCTCTCGCACCCATTCAAGTGAATGGATGCGAGAGATACATCGGATTGCACTCGGATGTTATCCCAGTGCAGTGCGATCTACGCACAGGCTGACAGTGGAGGAGATGGGAGGATTAACCCCTCCCTCTCCTCCACAGCGCCTGCACTCAGCTTCACAGCTGTGACCCGATCGCAAGATCGGGTTACAGTCGCATGACACCCGGCTCACGCTCGCAGCAGAGCCTGAGCCGGGGGACATTGGCATATCGCATCCGATGCTCTCGCATCGGATGCCATACGCTCGTGTGAGTCCAGCCTTAGGGTAAGAACGCGCTTTGCTTCTTACTTGCTTTTTACCAGCTTTTTTAACTGCAGCGTTTAATGCCAAAATGGATGTGTTCTGCTTTTCAAGCAAAGTCTATGGGAATTTGGTTTTCTAAACCGCACTATGCAGTTCAAACTGCTGCCTTTTTGTGGCAGAAATTTGGGCAAAAACTCTGCTTTGCAGTTCAATACTCAAATGTCAATTATTTTTGCGATTTGAGTTTTGAACTGCAAAGCTGAGTTTTTGACCAAAGTTCTGCAACAAAAAGGCTGCAGTGTGAACTGCATAGTGCGGACAAGAAACCCAAATTCCCATAGACTTTGCTTGAAAAGCAGAACACATCCATTTTGGCATTAAACGCTGCAGTTGAAAAAGCAGCAAAAAAGCAGGTAAAAAGCAGGTAAAAAGCAAAGTGCGTTCTTACCCTTACAGACTTGTGCAGGGAAAGGTGCGGGCTCAGCAAGTAAGCCTGCATCAAGATCAGGGAGCCGACACAGGAAGTACTAGTATGTCCTATATCGGTAAAGGGTTAAATCATGTAACATATACCGTAAATGCCATACAAATCTAAGTTAAAATGCCAGAATTGCTACTTATTGTACCTGAATGAAGAAGATGGAGAACCTTTTTTTTCCCATCTGCGAGAAAAATGGATTCAACTCTGATCAAACTTTGATCAGAGTTTCATTAGCATAATCAGACCATTTTTCTTAGATGGAGAAAATAACATAGTGTGAACCCAGCCTAAGGCCTCCTTCACATGTCCGTGTTTCCAGTACGTGTGGTATTTGTTTTTTTACGGACACGAGACACTTACTAATTATAACCTATGGGGCTGCTCACATGTCCGTTTTTGTGGCAGCATTGATAATGACAAGGGCCAATACAAGTCCATGGGTCTGTGAAAAACACATACAGCACATCAATGACATCTGTGTGCTGTACATATTTAACATTACCAAGTATAGAAGAAGCTTTGTAATTTCTTTAGCCATCCGTGAAAAACACTGATAACACACTGATAACACACACGGATAACACTAATGCAAAACACTGACTGACCCTGAAACCATTTTTTCAAGTACGTGTTTTATACAGATGGATGAAGGAGGCCTAAGAAGGAGGCCTACATGAAAAACATTAACTTTGATTGGTGATATAACATATTAGAGCGGTTCCATAGTTATACCTTTTCGCCAAAGATCCTCTGGCAGATGCCATTTTTTGCTAATTTTTCCTTAACTTGTCTGGTCAAGTCCAGGGTGTCCACTTCTCTGTACATATACAGCTCATATTGTTCTGGGGTGAGAGGAGGAACCGTAGGCTTAAGATTCCTAGGTACATAGGAAGGGTAGTAGGAGAGCTGATTCATGTTCTGGCTATCCAGACTTCCAGCCTCGGCCTTTATCTCCACTATCTTAGGTGTTTCTTCACCATTAGATACATCTTCCTCATTTTGTGAAGTCTCAACATTCTCTACTTTCTTCCAAAGACGGCCATTTACCAAGCTAGAATAACTTGATGAAGAAGATGATAGTGATGGAGACACAGAGGTAAATGGGCGAGACAGAATACTTTTCTCCGATGCCCAGTGCTGATCGAAGTATGACCCTGCGTCACCTATTTCGGACTTTACTTTGCGTATGATACTTTGTACAAACGCTGCTGGAGACAGTACACTCAATGGGGTCTGTGTAGAGCTTGTGCTGGTTAGAAGGCTGCCGTCCTCCTGTTTAATGTAGACATGAGGTGCTTTGTGCGTGGGGGGAGTGAGAACAGGGCGCTCATTTGGAGGTGTAGGAATGGACCTATGACTAGTGCCTGACTCTATCTCTAACAGTGCCTGCTTTTGTGCCTGCATTTCTCTTCTTGCCTGCTCCAGAATAGTCTTTATTGCGTCTTCAGAGCCGTTGTTGCTGCTGGCAGATGATAATAAAGGTGCACTTGAGCCTTTTGTTTCACCTGCATAAAGAATAAAAACACATAGTAATAAAATGAATAAGCACAAAGGTCTGTTCTCATGTAAATGCATGATCTACATGAAAATTAAAACATGGATTTATTTAAAAAAAAAAAAAAAGGAAAAATTAGTCTTTAAAAATTTGTAAATTAATTTGTGTTTTTTATCTCTTTACATACACTACTATCCATGCACAACAACATAAATAGGATTATAGCTTGCAGCATTCATGCAATGAGTCACCTGGACAGGTTGCCCTGAATACAAAAACAACACCAAACCAAATATGTTTTCTGGTGATAAAAAAAAACACAGTTCAAAAAACAACAGCAACAAACAAACAAACACACACACACACACACACACACACACACACACACACTGTAAAAAAAATACTCCAAAAGTTCTCATAGTGATAAAGTGCACAAATAGACAGGAGGTGGCAGTATCAGAACATTTATGGCTCTGCAAGCTAAATTCTGCTTCCAAGGCTGACGGGCCATATGAGAAAATCCATCCCATTCTCATCCAGAAAAGTGGGACTGTTTTGTTTTTTTCTCACTTGTCATCTGTGTACATTTTTTCACTCCGCAGCTATTAATCATTTACAGGACCATTTACAGTTTCCTATGTTACAGAATTGCAATGTATCCGGAAAACTCAGATACTACAGTGTAGCTCCGTATGCCATCCAAATTTTTCCACACGCCCATAGATCCGATTTCAGAGTCAAATCACAGCAGTTTGCAATTTTTTTCTTATGCCAAATCGATAGAAAAAAAAGAAAGTTCATGAGCACTGTTCCACTGAATGTCATTGATCCGATTACAATATTTTTTCCACTTGTCCGATTTATATGGTGGTGTAACTGAGCCCTGAAAGCAAAAGTAATCTTACACATCATACAAAGGTGGGCAATGTGCTAAAATAATTAAAGGGAATGTCAAGGCTTGGGACAAAATAGTGACTGCAGAATCTTGGCAGTATGTGATGGAAACACAACTCCCGATGCAAAGAGCCGGTCACATTATCACATGTATGCAATTTTACATGCTTGCAGTCTCATGTTGGATAGACTCTTCTGTCTTCTCTCAGTAGAAGTTAATTGAGGATAGTCTGCACAAGACCACCCACTTAGTGAACAAAATCCCCTTGAAACGTTATTCCCAAAATCATGATGTGGTCTCAGTTTTCTGTACATACAGAAATAATCCTGTGTGCCAATACAACCTATTTTTAAAGCTGCAAAGATTTTCAGCTATCAACTCCGTAATGATGTCAAACCCCCCCTCAAGAATCTTTACCCTCCATTGCCACTGAATCTGTTCTCCAGTAGTTCTAATACTGTAGGTTGAGCTTACTCAGATGCACCTGTGACCTTGTCTAATAAAACATCTGACAACAGTTTCTTTGTAGCACAGCGCAACTATGATATGGAGGGTCCCACTGATACTAGATGTATTTGTACCATGTGCAGTTTGTGAAAAACATATACACCTATGATTCCGTTGAATAAAACATCCCTCAGCCATTCTACTAACATTCTCATAGCTAGGGTCTGGCTGACAGATCGTTGAATGGGCGGGGCAATCACAAAGAACTGGCCCATGAGTTGTGGTGGCCCATTCTTTAGCCTGCTTATCAGTGATGAGCGAGCACTACCATACTAGAATTGTTCGGTACTCGTATCAAACAGTTGGACGCTCAGACAGCTAGACTCGTGTACTGAGTATAAGGGTGGTGTCACACATAGCGACGCAGCAGCGATCACGACCAGCGATCTGACTTTATCAGGATCGCTGTTGCGTCGTTACATGGTCGCTGGTGAGCTGTCAAACAGGCAGATCTCACCAGCGACCAGCCCCCAGCCAGCAGCGACGCGTGGAAGCATAACTAAGGTAAATATCAGGTAACCAAGGAAAGCACTTCTCTTGGTTATCCGATATTTACCTTAGTTACTAGCGTCCGCTGCTCTCATGCTGCCAATGCCGGATCCCTGTTCCCTGCACTCCTAGCCAGAGTACACATCGGGTTAATTACCCGATGTGTACTCCAGCTACGTGTGCACGGAGCAGGGAGCCGGCACTGGCAGCGTGAAAGCGGCGGATGCTAGTAACTAAGGTAAATATCGGGTAACCAAGGAAAGGGCTTCTTGGTTACCCGATGTTTACCGTGGTTACAGCTTACCGCAGGCTGCCAGACGCCGGCTCCCTGATCGCTTCAGTTTGTAGCTCTCTCGCTGTCACACACAGCGATGTGTGCTTCACAGCGGGAGAGCAACGAGCAAAAAATGAAGCAGGACATTCAGCATCGACCGGCGACCTCACAGCAGGGGCCAGGTCGTTGCTGGATGTCACACACAGCGACAGCGACGGGACGTCGCTGCTACGTCACAGCCTATGGTGACTTAGCAGCGACGTCGTTGTCGTCGTCGCTATGTGTGACACCACCTTTATGGAAGTCAATGGGGACTCAGACTGTATGTTTGCATTGATAATACTGTTACTTCTTTAGAAACCTGCAAATGTGATCTTATCTAATATGTGATGCTGTGAATTTACTGTACCTTCACTTTACTCTTTTTCTGTTACAGTATGTTCTGTTATGCTATATACAATGTTAATCTATACGGTTCCATAGGTTATTATTGCTATCAAAGTATAAGCTCTATCCTAAAGACCAGACATTGGCAGTTTATATTGTCCCTTTATCTTAAGCTTTTTTTCTCAAGAATTTTGTATGTCCTCCATGTACGATGTGATTTCTTTTACATACTAGATATATAACAAAATTATAACTTTTATATACATTTCCGACAGATTATTCCTTTTGTTGTAGGTTTCATATATGTGATACCCACTGTGACGACATGGACTCTCATGGGTTAAAGTTTCTTAAAATTCAGCCAGACAGGATGATAGATTGTTTATAGACAGGGTATAAGTCCCTCATTGTTTTTACAAGACTCTTGTTGACTCATGTAATTGTGTTGGCCACTGAAAGCCAGACGTATTGTTTCTTAGACTCTTCCAGTAATCATTGTATTGTAGTTGTGTATTGCTAATGTGATTACCTTAGTAGCCATTGTCGAGTCTGTGACTTGCAGACTTCATGTAGATACCCTCAGTCTTTCTGTGGACATCATTTGGATGAACATTGTCCATGCAGCTTGAGATTCATGCAATGGGAGAGGTGCTCTTGTCCAACCAATCGATGAGGACGCAGTGTATCTAAGTGGAAGGCTGTGGCTATAAAAGGGACTTCTTTAAGCCACCAGGTTGTTGATGGATGCTGATGGATCCAGTCTAAGCTCTTTGGAGCTGACTAGAGGATCAGGATATCTTATGGCTTCAATCTAGGGACTCTGGTTCCGGTTGGAGACCATATCCACAGCCTAGGGATTTCAACTCCGGCTGCATTATTGTATCATCATACCAGGACTAACTAAGGAGGACACTCAGGTTGGGACAGTTCAGTTACCTGTTACAGACTATGCAGACCTCAGTCAGCTTCCTAAATCTGGCATTATTCCTTTCTCGGTGGGTGCCCGCCAAAAGCGGGGTGCTGCTCGATTGGAGTAAATAGACCTGGAACCTCTGAGGCATGGATATTCTAAATCCCTGGTGAGCCAGCGGAAGGGTGAGACTCTGTTGCCTGTTACATTTGTGTGTTTTGCTGGTTATGTGTTATGTGCCGTTAATTGTTTGGGGATCCAATAAAGTCTAATTATTGTGGTTCCCTCACCCTGTGTTGTCTGAGTAGGGTTACGCCCACGGTTAAGGAGGCCGGCGTTCAGTTGGGATGAGCCCTGAGCCACGCTGTCTTTCTAAAGGCGGCGGGTTTTAGTGGACGAGAGCACCCACTGAGCCCTGTGTCTCCACACCCACTATATATATATATATATATATATATATATATATATATATATATATATATATATATATATATATATATACATACACAGTACAGACCAAAGGTTTGGACACACCTTCTCATTCAAAGAGTTTTATTTATTTTTAGGACTCTGAAAATAGTAGATTCTCATTGAAGGCATCAAAACTCTGAATTAAAACATATGGAATGAAATACTTAAAGTGTGAAACAACTGAAAATATGTCTTATATTCTAGGTTCTTCAAAGTAGCCACCTTTTGCTTTGATTACTGCTTTGCACACTCTTGGCATTTTCTTGATGAGCTTCAAGAGGTAGTCACCGGATATGGTTTTCCAACAGTCTTGAAGGAGTTCCCAGAGATGCTTAGCACTTGTAGGCTCTTTTGCCTTCACTCTGTGGTCCAGCTCACCCCAAACCATCTTGATTGGGTTCAGGTCTGGTGACTGTGGAGACCAGGTCATCTGGCGTGGGACCCCATCTCTCTCCTTCTTAGTCAAATAGCCCTTACACAGCCTGGAGGTGGGTTTGGGGTCATTGTCCTGTTGAAAAATAAATGATGGTCCAACTAAACGCAAACCGGATGGAATAGCACGCCGCTGCAAGATGCTGTGGTAGGCATGCTGGTTCAGTATGCCTTCAATTTTGAATAAATCCCCAACAGTGTCACCAGCAAAGCACCCCCACACCATCACACCTCCTACTCCATGCTTCAAGGTGGGAACCAGCCATGTAGAGTCCATCCGTTCACCTTTTCTACAAAGACACGGTGGTTGGATCCAAAGATCTCAAATTTGGACTCATCAGACCAAAGCACAGATTTCCACTGGTCTAATGTCTATTCCTTGTGTTCTTTAGCCCAAACAAGTCTCTTCTGCTTGTTGCCTGTCCAAGCAGTGGTTTCCTAGCAGCTATTTTACCATGAAGGCCTGCTGCACAAAGTCTCCTCTTAACAGTTGTTCTAGAGATGAGAAGGTGAGTCCAAACTTTTGGTCTGTACTATATATATATACATACACTGTATATATATTGTGAGACTGTGACCGGGGTTATCTATGACGGCCGGTATGTCTCGCCCCGGTTGTGCTCACTCCATGATAGAAAGTAAATCCACTCTAGGGTTAATGCTGTTTCCCTACAGGCTGAAGGAAGGGTTAAATGGAAACAGGAACAAGGGCAGGTGTGCCGGGTGTGAGGGAGTGAACAGAACTCCCTGAGTTCTCTGCTGGAGAGGCACATTTATATTGTTGTGGACTTTTGTTTGGACATTAAACCGTGTGCTGTGAACCTTAATGCCTGGATCCCGTGTCTTCTGCTGCGCAGCCGACCACGCTACCTCACATATGGTGGAGAATGCGGGCATGCCAGCCCGGTGAGGTGTAGCTTCCATTTCTGGTGACCCGGTAGCACATGTCCTGGATTCAAGCGGCTATACTACAGCCCAAACCCGGCAACGCCATGCAGGACATACTAAAGCAGCTGGCTCAGGCTACTACACAGCAACAACAGATGAATACACACCTGCTCCGGACGTTGGATCATCAGCAGCAACAGCACCAGCAATCCTTGAAATTGTAGGAACAGAGGCACCAAGAACAGATGGTCCTCCTGACCAAGTCGATCCGTGCCGGACCGGCAGCAACAACCCCGGGACCGGGTGACGACAGCAGCGTCCGGAAAGCGGTGAGACAAGCGTTGCAAAAGATGACCCCGGGGGATGATGTGGAAGCGTTTCTGGCGGTGTTTGAGCGGGTGGCCGAGCGGGAAAAGCTGCCGACCCCCCAGTGGGCTGAGGTATTGTCGCCCTATCTGACGGGGGAACCCCAAAAAGCGTACCTGGACCTCTGTACCGAGGACGCCATTGACTATGTGACCCTGAAAGCCGAAATACTGGCTCGGTTGGGGGTGAATACCTATGTACGGGCTCAGCGGGTAAATCAGTGGTTCTATGAGGAAGCCAAACCCGTACGCTCCCAGGCCTATGACTTATTGCATCTTGTAAAAAAGTGGTTGCAGCCTGACACTCTGAGCCCGGCGCAAATGGTGGAAAGGGTAGTAGTGGATCGTTTTGTGCGCACTTTACCCGTCACCGTTCAACGGTGGGTAGGACAGGGTGACCCGAGTACCCTGGACCAATTAGTGTCCCTTGTAGAGCGGCATGTGGCTACGCAGGACTTGATATGGGACACTGAGACTTTGCGTACCGCCCGTCGGTCCGGCCCCTCCAAGCCTAGGGCCAAGGACCCACCGCTGACAACGGTACAGGAGTCCCCTACCGTCCAGTCAGAGGCCGCGGCCGCCATTCCTGAGGTCCGGAAGGTTCTGTACCCTAAACGACAACCCGTGGGGGTTTCCGTCCCCATTAGATGTTGGCGGTGCCAGCGGGTGGGACATATGGAAGCCCAGTGTCCACTCACCACGGAGCCCATGGATTGTGGGGTTACCCGGCGGGGTTCAATGTATGCTCAGGTGGTGTGTACCGCTGACCTGGTCTCCCCAAAGACGGAGCCCCACTTGTGCCAAATACAGGTGAATGGATGTCCGGTTACAGGATTGTTGGAGCTTAGTGACCCTTGTGCGATCCACCTTGAGGGCTAAAGTAAAGGCCACAGGACGTACCGTGGGGGTGGTTTGCATACATGGGGACCGCCGAGACTATCCCACGGGAATTGTCACCATCACAGCACCTTGCGGTCAGGTGCAACATGAGGTGGGACTTCTTAACACTCTTCCTTATGACGTGATCCTAGGAAGGGATCTGCCCTATTTTTGGACTTTATGGAGGGGACCCCCTAAGTCCCCTCAGATATTGGTCAGTCCGGGACCTGAGCCCTACAATCCTGAATCCGGGACGCCTGCCGTAGGGGTCACCATGATAGGGACAGAGTGTGAACCCGATAGGTCACCCCTAGAGGTATTGGCAGGAGAGGCTGAAATGGTCGAGCCCATCCCGGAGTTGGAGGCGTCCCCGGATACGTTTGGGACAGCCCAACTCCAGGACCCTACGTTAATACATGCCCGGAGTCGGGTGACAGTAGTTGACGGGGTGGCACAGCTGCCCGGTGCCCAGGTAAGGTACCCCCATTTCGCTCTTAAGCAGGATTTACTCTACCGGGTAGATGAAATACGGGGCGTGGGGGTAGAGCAGTTGGTGGTGCCCCAGCCGCATCGCCGGCGGGTCCTCGACTTGGCTCATAAACACCTGATGAGTGGCCACGTAGGGGTCAAGAAAACGCAGGAGCGAATATTGCAAAGGTTCTATTGGCCCGGGGTCTTTGGGGAGGTAAAACGGTTCTGCGAAACCTGCCCGGAGTGTCAGCTTACCGCACCCCTGACCCATTTTCGCAGTCCGTTGGTACTGTTACCCATTATAGAAGTCCCTTTTGAACGGATAGGGATGGATCTGGTGGGGCCCCTCGTAAAGTCCGCTCGAGGGCACCAACACATCCTAGTGATCGTTGACTATGCCACCCGGTATCCCGAGGCGATACCTCTCAGACATACTGCAGCAAAGCTTATAGCTCGGGAGTTGTTTGCTGTGTTCGGCCGGGTGGGGTTGCCCAAGGAGATCCTTACGGATCAGGGGACCCCATTCATGTCTAAAGTGACCAAAGAGCTATGCCGGCTACTCCAGATCAAGCAGTTGCGTACGTCTGTGTATCATCCTCAAACGGACGGTTTAGTCGAGCGTTTCAATAAAACCCTGAAAACCATGCTAAAAAGGGTGATTTCAAAAGACGGGAAAGACTGGGATATGATGCTTCCCTATTTGATGTTTGCCATCCGTGAGGTGCCACAGGCATCCACGGGGTTTTCGCCTTTTGAATTGTTATACGGGCGACATCCCCGAGGATTGTTGGACCTGGCAAAGGAAACATGGGAGCAAGAGCCCACCCCCCATAAAAGTGTGATTGAACACATTTTAGGAATGCAGAACCGCATAAGCGCGGTCATGCCAATTGTGAAGGAGCATTTACAGGAGGCTCAGGCCGCGCAAAGCGGCCGCTACAATAGACAAGCCACCGTGCGGACCTTTAAACCCGGGGATCGGGTGTTGGTATTAATCCCCACGGCGGAGAGTAAATTCCTGGCTCAGTGGCAAGGCCCCTACGAGATAAAGGAAAGAGTCGGGGTGGTTAACTATAAAGTATTGCAGCCCGGTAGGCGGAAACCTGAACAAATATACCATGTCAACCTATTAAAACCTTGGCAGGAACGGGAAAGCCTGATGGCTGTTTTTTCCCCATCTCCCTCCTCTTCGGGTCGTTCACATCCGGCTCCAGCGACCTCCGGAGAGGATGAACCGGAAGTAAGGATTGGAGAAGCCCTCACCAAGACACAGAGGCGAGAGGCCAGACGGTTGGTTCAGCAGAACCCCGATGTCTTCTCCGAGCTGCCCGGTAGGACCAGTCTGATACAACATGATATTGTCACCGAGCCCCATCTGAAGGTACGCCTGAAGTCATACCGGGTACCGGAGGCTCGACGACAAGCCATATCAGAGGAAGTAAAGACAATGTTACGCCTGGGGGTCATCGAAAAATCCCGGAGTGAATGGGCTAGTCCGATTGTCCTAATACCAAAACCCGATGGCTCCTTAAGGTTCTGCAATGACTTTAGGAGATTGAACGAAATATCCAAGTTCGATCTCTACCCCATGCCCCGGGTGGATGAGCTGATTGACAGGCTGGGACAGGCGCGATATTTTACCACGCTCGATCTGACCAAGGGGTACTGGCAGGTGCCACTGACGGAGTCCGCCAAGGAGAAAACCGCTTTTGTTACGCCGGAGGGTCTCTTCCACTATGTTGTCTTGCCTTTTGGGTTACATGGCGCTCCGGCCACGTTCCAGAGGTTGATGGACTTAGTGCTGGAACTCCACCAGGCGTATGCATCAGCGTACCTTGATGACATCATTATTTACAGCTCCGATTGGCAGACCCACTTGGAACAGGTACAAGCGGTGGTAGACGCGCTTCGAACAGCCGGATTGACAGCCAATCCCAAGAAATGTGCGTTGGGACTCACGGAAGCCCGCTACTTGGGCTACGTGATAGGCCAAGGAGTGATCAAGCCCCAAATTAACAAGGTTGAGGCGATCCAGAAGTGGCCTAGACCCCTGACCACGAAGAAGGTTAGGGCCTTCCTGGGTATCGTGGGGTACTACAGGAGGTTTGTAAAGGATTTTGCGGGACTATCAGCCCCCTTGACGGACCTTCTCAGAGGCAAGAAGTCCGTCATGGTGCGCTGGACTCCGCAGGCCGAGGACTCCTTCCGGGCCCTGAAGGGGGTCCTGTGCGGACAGCCCGTTCTTGTACACCCTGATTTCCGGAAGGAGTTCATAGTACAGACTGACGCCTCAGAGGTCGGCCTGGGGGCAGTGCTGTCTCAGGTGGTTCAGGGGAAGGAACACCCCGTTACCTTCTTAAGTAGGAAGCTCACCCCTGCCGAGCGGAATTATAGCGTAGTGGAGAAGGAGTGCCTGGCGATCAAGTGGGCCTTGGAGTCCCTACGCTATTACCTGCTGGGACGGCAGTTTCGCTTGGTGACTGATCACTCTCCGCTGGTCTGGATGAGGTCCGCCAAGGAACGGAATGCCCGGGTTACCCGGTGGTTCCTTTCTCTGCAGAACTTCCGTTTTACGGTTGAACACCGGGCCGGTAGGTTGCAGGGCAACGCCGATGCCTTGTCCCGCGGCCCGTGTTTGATGGCGGGAGTTCAACCCCGCACGCTTGAACTGAGGGGGGGGGGTATGTGAGACTGTGACCGGGGTTATCTATGACGGCCGGTATGTCTCGCCCCGGTTGTGCTCACTCCATGATAGAAAGTAAATCCACTCTAGGGTTAATGCTGTTTCCCTACAGGCTGAAGGAAGGGTTAAATGGAACAATGGAACAATGGAACAAGGGCAGGTGTGCCGGGTGTGAGGGAGTGAACAGAACTCCCTGAGTTCTCTGCTGGAGAGGCACATTTATATTGTTGTGGACTTTTGTTTGGACATTAAACCGTGTGCTGTGAACCTTAATGCCTGGATCCCGTGTCTTCTGCTGCGCAGCCGACCACGCTACCTCACAATATATATATATATATATTATATATATATACACACACACACAAACATATATATATATATATATATATATATATATATATATATATATATATATATATATAAAAAGACAGACATACATAGCTAGTTATGAAGAAAAAAGAGAGGTGGCTCCTATAGTGAGGCCAAAAATGGCCAAAATAATACATCATAAAGAAACCTCTTTAAATATCAGGTAGAAATTTTATTATCACAAAAATTATATCCTAAAGAGGAAAAAATCATCCATTTATAAAACAAAAATACAGTAGAGAATCAGGTTAAAACCAGAAAATAACCGAAATCCAAAACACAAACAGGACAGAAGGTGGTATAATAATGAAATCACAATCAAATTGTTATATAAATGGATGATTTTTTCCTCTTTTGGATATAATTTTTGTGATAATAAAATTTCTACCTGATATTTAAAGAGGTTTATATTGTATTATATATTTATACTTATATTGTATTATTTTGGCCATTTTTGGCCTCACTATTGGACCCCCAGTTCTCTTTGTTCTTCATACTTTACATTATGGGGTTTAGTGACGCTGGATAAATTATGGGTAGGGCCTAGTGTCCCACTTTTAGTTATATATACATAGATAGATAGATACAAGAACAGAGCAAAGTTTACACCATCAATTTGGAAACAGAAATTGTATTATCGTCTTACTATATAGAAGCGAGAACCGAACCAAGCTTATTAGATACAGTGGGGATCAAAATTAGAGAACAACACATAATTTCCTAAATGTTAATTTCATTGTGTAGTCCTATGTGATTATATCCTAACATGAGTAAACTAGCAGTATTTTCAGCTTATTTCATAAATTAAATTTTTTGAAAAGCACATAATAAAAATGTAAATGAGGTAAATGTAAAATCAAAATTAAAGAACACTTTCAGGTACCTGCAAGTTATTGGTGTTAATCTGGCACCTGGTGGTAATTTCCTTAGTTATCTGACAAACCCTATTTAACTGGCAGACTAATTTTCTAGTTTGCACCGACTTTGCAAAAATGGTGTGCCGTTCCAAAGTGACTGAAACCCTCCTGCAACCAAAGTGGTGACCCTATCAGCCATAGCAAGAGAAGTTGGTCATTTCAAGTCTTTAATTTCAAGAATATTGCATCTTTATGACATCACAAACTACAGTGCTTTGAGAAAGTATTCGGCTCCCTTGAATTTTCCAACCTTTTCCACATTTCAAGCTTCAAACGTAAAGATAAACATTTTATTGTTATGGTGAAGAATCAACAAGTGGGACACAATTGTGAAGTTGAACGATATTTATTGCTTATTTTCAACTTTTGTTAAAAAATAAATAACTGAAAAGTGGGGCTTACAATATTATTAGTCCCCTTTAAGTTAATACTTTGTAGCGCCACCTTTTGCTGCGATTACAGCTGCAAGTCACTTGGATGGAGAGCGTTTGTGAACAGCAGTTTTCAGCTCTTTCCACAGATTCTCTATTGGATTCAGGTCTGGACTTTGACTTGGCCATTCTAACACCTGGATATGTTTATTTGTGAACCATTCCATATTAGATTTTGCTTTATGTTTAGGATCATTGTCTTTTTGGAAGACAAATCTCCATCCCAGTCTCAGGTCTTTTGCAGACTCCGCGGTTTTCTTCAAGAATGGTCCTGTATTTGGCTCCATCCATCTTCCCATCAATTTTAACCATCTTCCCTGTCCCTGCAGAAAAAAAAGCAGGCCCAAACCATGATGCTGCTACCACTATGTTTGATAGTGGGGATGGTGTGTTCAGGGTGATGAGCTGTGTTGCTTTTACGCCAAACATATCGTTTGGCATTGTGCCCAAATAGTTCGATTTTGGTTTCATCTGACCAGAGCACCTTTTTCCACATGTTTGGTGTGTCTCCCATGCTTGTGGCAAAGTTTAAATAACACTTTTTATGGATATCTTTGAGAAATGCCTTTCTTCTTGCAACTCTTCCATAAAGGCCAGATTTGTGCAGTGTACGACTGATTGTTGTCCTATGGGCAGACTCTCCCAAGTCAGCTGTAGATATCTGTAGTTCATCCAGAGTGATCATGGGCATCATGGCTGCATCTATGATCAGTCTTCTCCTTATTTGTGATGAAAGTTTGGATGGACGGCCAGGTCTTGGTAGATTTGTAGTGCTATGATACTCCTTCCATTGCTATATGATCACTTACACTGTGCTCCTTGGGATGTTTAAAGTTTTGGAAATCTTTTTGTAACCAAATCCGGCTTTAAACTTCTCCACAACAGTATCACGGACCTGACTGTTGTGTTCCTTGGTCTTCATGATGCCATCTGCGCTTTAAACAGCACATGAGACTATCACAGAGCAGGTGTATTTCTACAGAGACTAGATTACACACAGGTGGCTTATGTTTCATCAGTCATTTAGGACAACATTGGGTTATTCAGAGATCCTCAATGAACTTCTGGAGTGAGTTTACTGCACTGAAAGTAAAGGGGACAAACAATATTGCACGCCCCACTTTTCAGTTATTTATTTTTTAAAAAAGTTTAAAATAAGCAATAAATTTCGTTCATCTTCACAATTGTGTCCCACTTGTTGTTGATTTGTCACCATAACATTGAAAATTTTTATATTTATGTTTGAAGACTGAAATGTGGGAAAAGGTTGAGAAATTCAAGGGAGCCGAATACTTTCAGAAGCACTGTATTTAAAGTCCCCGAAGAAGGCTGGTCACCCGCGAAAGTGAGGACAGGATAATGCAGAGAATCTCCATGGGTAATCGTTGCAACACTGCAGCTGGAATTGCTCACTAGTTCAGCACTGAACAGGGTAAGGATCTCTCTCGTCATGCAGTGTCATGATGTTTAAGAGCATTTGGACTGAAAGCCCATTCTGCAGTGACCAAACCTCTCATTAGCAGAAAGAATCAAAAGGCTAGACTCACGTAAGTAAGGGTAAGGAGCATGTTGTGTGGACAGAGATGAGGTCCACAGTTCATTTTATTGATGTGATGAAAGCAAGTTTAATTTATTTGGGTCTGATGGGAAACATTATGTTCATTGACAAACTGGGGAAACACTGAACCCAAAGTGTTTTAAGAAGTCAGTGAAAGGTGGTAGAGGAAGTGTCATGGTTTGGGTAAAGTTTTCTGCAGCAGAAGTTGGACCTCTCCTACAGCTACATGGCAAAGTGGATACAAGTGTGTATCAGAACCTTCTTCAACAACACATGGTTCTTTACTTGTGTTCATCACTCAATCAGCCACCAATTTTCATGCAGGACAATGCCCCTGGTCACACAGCAAAAAGGGTAAAGCAGTTCCTTGAAACAGAAAACATTGAAACATTGAAATGGCCAGCCCTGAGTCCTGATCTAAACCCAATAGAAAACCTCTGGAAAATCCTCGGCGACAAAGTTATGGCCAAGAAACCCACAACAGTCATAAAACTGTGGGACTGACTGGAAGAAGAGTGTGTGGTGCATTCCATGCAGTTTCATCACACAGGAAGTTCTAATAATTGATATGGTCACTTTCTGAAGAGAACATAAAGCCATGTAATTCCCAGGGTGGTCAACATGGGATGACATGCCAGAACTGCCAAGAAATATATAGTGAATCTTCAGGTAAAGAGAAACAGTCATACTAGCTGAATAAACAAATCTAAACTAAAAAAAAATATATAACGGCACTATATATATGCAGTACATATATATATATATATATATATATATATATATATATATATATATATATATATATATATATATATATATATATATATATTATATATAGGAAATCAATATGGAGAGATCCAGCAGATGAGAAGACTTCAGGTTTGTTGTTAAAATCCAGTATTTATTAAAGATGGATTAAAAGGATTCCAGAGCTGGAATCCATTAATCCATCAGTCTTCTCATCTGCTGGATCTCTCCATATTGATTTCCTACATTGCTGGATTCGTGATCTGTGAGGACCCTTGTTGCTGACATGCAGAGGATTGACCCCACACAGACACAATGCTTTGCCAATTTTACAATAGTCTCACAGTGATGCTCTGATTTGTAAACTCACCTCCTTTCTGAGACTGAATCTCCTTTTTTGCTTGTTCCAGAATATTTTTGATTGCATCATCTGATCCAGTTTCTGGGGTTCGAATTCTTGGTGTAATGCTTCCTAAATAAAGATAAATTAAAATCATAAATTTAAGGCGTGCATAGTCCTAAATATTCCCAACTAACCCACGCATTGGTCAAACATTTTATTTATTATGCTTTGCTTATATACCATAAACTGTATTTACCACACTTGTTTTTCATATACGTTACCCTTGTATTACCCTATATGTATCTGAGATGATAAGTTAATGTTCTAATTGTAGCATTTAGCATAAATGATCCTGTGAAAGTTTGGAAACGAAACCTTAAAGGGTTGGAGTTTTGATATAGGAGTTTTTGTCATCAGTGAAGGCTACAGAGTTTGACCCTCAGCAATAACATATTTATCGCATATCAGAGCAATATGATAGACATTTTTTTTAAACTACAGAACAAAAATATAAGCTGAAAGTAGCTATACCATCAGCAATGTGTGAGCTTACTACTATGTGTGAGTAGAACTGTGCTATCCTGTGATATAGGATGTGTTTCTCCTACAGACCACTTACCTCTTTGCCGTACTTGAATTGTTCTCAGTGCCAAAACATTCTGCTCATCTGAAATAAACTGTTTCATCTTAATGAAGGGTTCTTTCCCTTTTACAGTAAGTTTTCGCCAAGGCTTCGGACGAGCCAGAATCTCACTTACTGAGCCTTGGGAGAGGCCTAGGACATAGTGGCCAAATACTCGTTGTCCAATATTATGTTTTAGTAGCTGCTCCTTAACTTGAAAAGCAATATCAGAAGTATCCAAATGTTCATCATCAATGGAGCTGGAGGTGGTTCCTTCAGACTGATCACTATGTGGGCTAGAATCGTGATTGCTAGTGGACTGCTGATTATTGGGGATAACATTGGCCTTTAGTGTGTAAAATGGAGATTGAAATGAAAGCATGTGGTTACTTTCAGTCTTGAGAACTGGAGAGGTAACTTGATTTTTGAGGGCTGATTCCCCTACTAATTGTTCATTATCACTGTAAACAGAAGATGGGCAAAAGGTCCTACGAACTTTACTTCCAAGCGATGTATCCAGCACAGACTGAGCAGGACTGGGTGTAGAGATGCCATCTCTTGTCAAAGGAGAAACAGAGTATGGTCTTTCAGATGGCAAAAGATGTTTTGTGGCTTCCTGAGGATGATCTTCATCTAACAAAATCATATAAACAAGAGTTTATAATAATATAGAATGCAAGTCAAATTATAATTTCTAGCTGAAAACAAGATTGTTTTTCATTTTTTCTATTTTTAATTTTCTACTGTCTGTAATAAAATAATAAATATATCATAATAATCAATATACCAAACATTTAGTACTCCCTAATAGGGTTTTCCCAAAATTGGAATTTATTCCCTATATATAAGATAAGAAATAACTTGCTAATGACTAAGGGTACCGTCTCACTAAACGACGTACCAGCGATTCCGACCACGATACGACCTGGTCAAGATAGCTAGTGCGTCGCTACATGGTCGCTGGTGAGCTGTCAATCAGGCAGATCTCACCAGCGACCAGCCACCAGCGACTCATGTAACGATACTGCGCTTGGTAACCAGGGTAAATATCGGGTAACTAAGCAAAGTGCTTTGCATAGTTACTTGATATTTACCCTGGCTACGTGTGCAGAGAGCCAGCGCTAAGCGGTGTACGCTGGTAACCAGGGTAAATATCGGGTAAACAAGCAAAGCGCTTTGCTTGGTTACCCGATATGTACCCTGGTTACCAGCGTAAGCTGCTTACACAGACTTGATGCTCATTGGTCTACCGCCGTCAAAGACGCCGATGTTTGTTGCACAGCAGGAGATCAACGAGCAAAAAATGAACCAGAACAGTGTGTAACGATCAGCGATTTCACAGCAGGGGCCAGGTTGCTGCCTAGTGTCACACACAGCGAGATCACTGATGAGGTCACTGGTACGTCACAAAACCTGTGACTCAGCAGCGATCTCGCTAGTGATCTTGCTATGTGAGAAGTACCCCAAAGGTTCCAACTGCTCGGACTTGTGACTTCTGTGGCATTGTGCTGTGTGATAAAACTGCACATTTTAGAGTTGCCTTTTACTGTGGCCAGCCTAAGGCACACCTGTACAATAATTATGCTGTCTAATCAGCATCTTCATATGACATCCATGTGAGTAGGTTAGCTTATCTCGAGGAGGAGTGCTCACTAAGGCCGGAATCACACTTGTGAGAGCGTCGTGCGAGTCTCTAATCGCATGACCCGGAACGGCAGCACACTCTCCTGACAGGAGCGGGTCAGCTGCATGTATTTCTATACAGCTGAGACTCTCCTGTCCGGAGAGTGTGCGGCCGTGCCGGGTCATGCCATGCGAGACTCACACGAGTTATTCGCAAGTGTTACACTGGTCTAACACAGATTTTCTACCAAATATTGTTCACAAATACGTCTTTTGTGTACATAGAAAAAGCCGTAGAGTTTATCTCATGAAAAAGGGGAGCAAAAACAAAAGTGTTGTGTTTATATTTCAGTGCATATTGTGATTGAAGTTTACGGTCAGCATGGCATATTCCCCCCTCTCCCCCCTTCCAAAAACAGTAAAGTGTGTGACTCCCTCTTTTATAGATATGAACTGTATAGACCACATGTTTGGGGATTCATGTTGCTCATAGACATAAAATTACACAATACCATTAGTTGCTGAGCTCAGTTCTTGCACTTATTGTAATAATCCACCTAGATTGCCGAAAGGTTCATGAGTTGTTACCGAAAATGGAGCACATCAGGGAGATTTATTAACTTACGGTAATTATGCCACTTATACAGCAAAACCGCATTAAGAATAGCAAGGTGTGGATAACCCACTTTAGGGCACCACCACCGACACTTGAAAGTGGAGCTGTCACCAGGGAAAAATTGTTCAGTTTTTGCTCTTATTTAATTTCCGCTGGTCTCAAGTACTACGTTTTTTTTGTAAATCTGCCAAATAGCTCTTGATATATGGACCTTTTTCTTCAGTGCTTTTGATGGCATAACTCACAGCATAATAATGCAGAATAATCTAAACACTTGCCTCCTCTCTGGAGAATCCTGTAAACCATGCCCCATTAGTAAAGATTATAAAAATTAGAGTCAAGAAAAGGTCCAGATCTCTGAAATCATATGGCAGATTAAAAAACAAAAAACAAAAACAACCCCAAAAAAAAACAAAAACCCAAAATTCTTAAGAGAGCAGTGGGAAGAAAATAAGATCAAGAACTAAACACTTCTGTCCCAGTGACAGGTCCATGCAGCTGTTATTGTTTGTGCCATTTGAAAGATCTTGACTTTTCAGTAGCAACAATTGCAAATAGTTTACGAATGTTTTCAGGAAAATGGTTTACAGAGTATTGTTAAATAGACGTGTAATTCTAATCAGAGTGGCACTCTGCAAGTGAAAGGGTTGTCCCATGCATAAAGTACATTTTAATCAATAGATCTTGGAATAAAAACATTTTCCACAATTGGATGCGATTAAAAATTTTTTCCCGTGCTGAGATAATCTTATATATGTGCCCCTGCTATGTACTGTGTAATGGCTGTGTCTGACCGTACAGGGACATGGTCTGATCATTTACAACAGTTCTTGCTCCCCAATGGAAAATAAATGTAATTGCCTCTGATGCAGGGGTCTCAAACTCGGTTGGGTATATGAGCCGCACATAGAAAAAAAAAATAATTTGTGGGGCCGCATTCTTAGCAGGACAGTGATAACATTTTATTTCTATACACCTTTTGATCACTTTTTTTGAACATTTTTCGCTTGTTTTATTTTTACCTTGCATTCATCATATGGGTTACGGTACAGTTTTGTAACTTGGGTCGTTACGGATGTGGCAATAACAAACATCCACTATATTTTTTACTGTATATATAAAACAGCATTTTTAGTGGTAAAAATATTTATGCCTTCTTTTCAAATTTTGTTACTTTTTTTTTACATTTTATCTCCTTCTAGTAAGTATACTGTCTTACAATTAACACCATATAGTAATTTTAGCCACCATCTTGTAGTAATGTGCCCCAACCTGGTCCACATCTTGTAGTAATATGCCCATCCTTGTCCTCAATTTGTAGTAAACTCCCTCATCATGGTCCCCTCTTTGTGGTAATGCCAACATTCTTGGTCCCCTTCTGGTCTTTTGTAATGGGCCCATCTTGGTCTTCATCCTGCAATAATGTGCCCATCCTTGTTCCTATCCTGTAGTAAAGTGCCCATCCTGGTCCTCTTCTTGTAGCAATGTCCTGTGTAATGTCCCCTATTGTGCCATTCTTCAAATACAGAAAAAAAAATTCTTCTCACCTATCCTCTGTACTCTCAGCGTCCTCTTTTCTGCACGTGCAATTTGTAGGCACCGTAGACCACTTGACTATCGCGGCCTGTTCAGGGGCCGCCGCAGTCAGCGCTTTATTTCAGTTGAATATGCGTCCTTAGATGCACATTCAATTGAAATGTATTGCTGGTGCCATGCAGAGACAAGCTCTTTGCACAGCGCAGCCAATGTTAGGCCAGCAGCTGACGTCATATGCCAATGTCAGCTGTGGGCCTCTGATTGGCCAGCTAAGGACACAAATTCAACTGAAATAAATCACTGACGTCGGCGGCCCATGGACTGGTATGCGATCGTTAGGGGGTCCATGGTGCCTGTGAGCCATATGAAACAGTCTCAGGGGCTGCATGTGGCCCGCAGACCACGTGTTCGAGACCCCTGCTCTAATGCAAATGAAATGGAGAAATTTGATTTTGGTGCCAGGTGTCAGAAATTGATATGCATATTGGATGTAAATTCCATGTTGTGGGATGTATCCGTCCTATACAATACTGTATATTACATACAGTAGATGAAATAAGTATTGAACACATCCCCAATTTTCTAAGTGAATATGTTTCTTAAGGTGCTAGTGACAACAAATTCTTACCAGATGCTGGTAACAATCCATCCAATCCACTCAGGCAATGAAATCAAACCATAGATGTCCATAAATTCAGTTATGTGTAATATGAGAAATGACAAGGAAAAAAGTATTGAACACATGCAGAAAGAGAGGTGTAAAAAGCCATGGAAAGTCATGACACCAACTGACATCTATCAGTGACACTGTTCTACATATTTTCAAAAACTGTCAGATTCAGTTATGAAACGAGACATTTTCTTAATGATTTTGACCTGCTGAATTCAAATCTGGCAATGAAAAATTTTTAGTTGTCTCTTTTTTATATATGATATCAAAGAGTTTTCCTTTTTCCACTACATATCATTAATGCATAACAGTTTCAGAACTTTGAAACGTTATTATTATTATTCTTGCAAATATAAAAATGCAGAATATTTTGTAATGTCAATTTTCTGATATTTATTTAGATGAAACTTATCAACATTTAAAGAACTAAAACATGTCTAAACACCATTGTAAGTTATAAAGTTACAGAAATTGCATTACAAAATGTGGTCCTCATTCAGCGACAACTCTTTTTTGATTGCCTCTTGTACTCCAGCATCAGATCATCTCTTACAATTGTCCAACAGTAATCCGCAAGCATTGATAGAGTCTAATTTCCTTGATATGTTTTCTCCATAGCTGCAATATTTTGGTGAAATCTCTCACCGCTAATTGCTCTACAGTGTGGTGGACAAAAGTCTAGATACGAATGTAAAAATGAATTTTTAAAGACATATTACAGCCAAGATTCTTATGTGTTTTGATTTTTTCCACCAACTCTTCATAATTATCTGCTCTTGAATTTCCCCATAAATTAATTAACACTAATGTGAATACTACCCATGCAGCCTTTTCCTTGCCCTGCAACAAAGAAAACTCCTCATCTTGAAGAAGCTTAAGAATCTGAGGTCAAATAAAGACTTTTTCCTTCATCTCTGCCTCAGTCAATCTTCGAAATTTATCAATGAGATGATTTTGCAATTTTATCCATTGGCTTTACAAAGTTCTTCATTAGGCCCAACATGATATTCAATGGTACTAACAAAACGTTATGTGGGTCAACAAGTGCTGGATGCAGAGCATTTTTACTCCCTGGCTGAAGTGAATGTCAGAGAAGCCAGTTTCTTTTACTTTAGTGATATTCTTTTGCACGACTATCCCACTCATACAGAAAGCAGCAGTGCTTTGTATATCCAACCTGGAGTTCAAGTAAAAGGGCAACCACACCACAGAGGGGCCACAAATATTGGTCATAGTTAAGGCACCTCAACAGCGGTTTCATGTCATAGGTTTCTTTCATGTGGACTGCATAACCAACTGAAATTGACGGTAGTGCATTGCCACTTTACGGCAAGTCAGTTTTCGGCTTGTTTTGGATGAATCAAAGAAGACCCTTCATTCCTCTGGATTATGACTTAACCTCAGAGCTTCAATTAAACTATTGATGCTGTTGCATGCCACAAGATTGCCCTCCATGAAGAAGTATTGAACAAAATCTTTATCACTGTTTCGGACAAAGAAATCCGAGCATCGTCCATTAGTAGATTCCACTGATCAGACTGGAGCCTCAGTGCTCAGCCTTAAGGGGGCTTTACACACAGTGTGTGAAAGCACCCGCCCCCGTCGGTTGTGCGTCACGGGCAAATCGCTGCCGTAGCGCACAGCATCACTAACACCCGTCACATGTACTTACCTGCCTAGCGACGTCGCTGTGGCCGGCGAACCTCCTTTCTAAGAGGGTGGTTTGTGCGGTGTCACAGCGGCGTCACTAAGCAGCCACCCAATAGAAGTGGAGGGGCGGAGATGAGCGGCCGTAACGTCCCGCCCACCTCCTTCCTTCCTCATTGCTGGCGGCCGCAGGTACGATGTAGTTCCTTGTTCCTGCAGTGTCACACATAGCGATGTGTGCTGCCGCAGGACCGACGAACAACCTGCGTCCTGCAACAGCAACGATAATTGGGATTAGAACGTGTCAACGATTAGGTAAGTAATTTTGATCGTTAACGGTCGTTCGTGCGTTTTACACGCAACAACGTCACTAACGAGGCCGGATGTGCGTCGCGAATTCCGTGACCCCAACGACATCTCGTTAGCGATGTCGTTGCGTGTAAAGCCCGCTTTACTGTTGGGCAGATCCAAATCTCTAACAAGATCATTCAATTCACTTTGTGTTATAAGGTGTGGTTCAGTTGAGGTCACAGACAGAAAGTCTGCATCGTAAGAGGAAGATGCTTCATGACACCAAATGCCCTCTCCTTCCTCACTTGATTCAACTGAAAATGTTTCTGGTGTATTTGGAATCGGAAGTTCTTCTATATGTGATACTGGGCGTATTACAGATGGAATGTTCGGATACTGTAAGACTGTGTGCCCACACTACAATTTTATCACGTTTATTCATGCATTTTTTCTTGCAGATTTTAATCAATATTGCAGGGAAAAAAGCATTAAGCAAATTCTATGTGAATCCTGAAGTGCTGTGCCCACGTTGCAGATTTTTTTCTTTGCCCATTTTGGTGCAGAAAAAAACTGCACCAAACAATTGACATGTCAATTGTTTCAGCATTTTCCCTATCTAAGTGCATAAAAAAAGCATAAAAAAACAAAAAGTGGGAAAAAACGCGCATTTGTTTCGCAGCGTTTTTCCTGCCAAAAGATGCAGTTTTATGTGCAGAAAAAATCTGCAATGTTGGAATAAACCCTAAAGTCTATTTCTTCTTCCTTGAAACTCCTTTCCTAATGGATGGCACTATGCTAAAATAACAATTGGTACTGTGATTGGTTGGCTCTCTACAGATCATTGGGACTATAGAAGGCACAGATTGCCTCTTCCCATGCAACCACTGAGTAAGATGTGATGCTCACCTTTTGCAGCATTTGTGTGGAGTGCAACTCTTGTCCTGATCTATTCTGCCGCCAAAATACAAGTTTTAGACTTTATGTATCATGGAAGTCAAGTTTAGCCTTTTTTCACGCAAAAGTGATTTCTCCGCAAATGTAGCAAAAGCTGTCAGCTATGTTGATGCAAAAATAAAAACTGGATACCTTTCACAGAGCATTTATAAAAGTAGGTGATGCAACTGTATTTAGAAATAAATCATCAGAGCTGAGTTGGCGTTTTTTAATTGGTCACCTTAAGATGGTAGAATACTGAAGGCTCAATAGACTAAATAGATGATGTAATAGACTAGCTACTAAGAATGCAATAATGATGATAAAATAATAAAGACAATTTTTCTATAAGCCTGTACGAAAGCTTGCACAACTAATTACAACCTTCTCTGAATCTTGAAAATTAAACCAATCAGCAAATTTAAGCATCATATTTAGAGATGAGAGAACCCGTGGAAATTTGGTTTGGCAGCTTCAGCCAGACTTTAGATGAAGTTCGGTTTGGGACCTGGACTTGACCTGAACCCCAATGGAAGTCACTAATTGGACAGTTCGAGTCTCTGCCCATATGCAGCCAACCATAAACAGAACACTGCCGGGGTAGGGTGTGTGACGTTTTTCCATTTTTTTTTAGTTTCGTGCACACTACATCCAATCTCCGCTGTGCAAGCTGTTTAAACACTGCAAGCGCATCGCACTGGGCTGACCACCGAGCGTACCCGAACACAGCAATGCTTGTGCAAGTGGTTTGCATATATAAAGCACCCAAACTCTCTTTTTTTTTGTAAAGTCTGTGTTTGCTACAAACCTTGGGTTCGCTCATCCCATATTTGTTTTCAACACCACAAAATTAATCAAGTTTAACTTTTTTAATTTGTAAACCAATGTGGCTGTAGAACAGTGCAATTAGAAATCAATACTGCTACTTATACAAAAATATCAGCTGGTTCAACTGAATGCCTATAAAAAGGTAACTCTTGATGGGTAACACAGTCACAAGACCACCAGAACCTTATTGATGTAAAACATACAGATGGCATTGGTTACATAAGAATTTCTAAACTACTGAGGGTTCCAGTGAGCACTGTTGAGGCCATAATTTTCAAGTGAAAAGATCATTTGACTATAAACCGTCCACAATCAGCTTCTCCCCGCAAGAGATCAGACAGGAGAGTGAAAAGAATTATCAGAAGAGTTGTCCAAGAGCCAAAAACTTCTTGTGGAGAACTACAGAAAGACCTGGAATCAGCAGGTACAATTGCTCCAAAGAAAACAGTAAGTAATGCACTCAACCTCCATGGCCTGTATGCTCTCAATTGCTAAACAAAAAACATGTTCAAGTGTGTTTAAGGTTTGCTCAACAACATTTAGACAAGTCTGTGAAATACTGGGAGACTATAGTCTCGTGAAATGAGATGAAAATTGAACTCTTTGGATACCATAATACACACCATGTTTGGAGGCCAAGAGGCACTGCATATGACCCCAAAACACCATATCATCAGTGAAGTCTGGAGGTGAGAACATCATGGTATGGGGCTGTTTTTCAGCATACAGCAATGGTAAATTTCACAAAATTAAAGGAAGGATGAATGGACAAACGTACCGAAACATTCTTGATAAATATCTGCTGCCATCTACCAGGATGATGAAAATGAACCAAAAGTGGGCATTTCATCAAGATAATGATAGCAAACACACAGCTCTCAAATGGTTTCAGAGAAAGAAAATAAAGGTGCTAGAATGGCCCAGACAATTACCTGACCTGAAACCAATAGAAAATTTAGGGAAGGAAATATAGCTCAGAATTCATAAAAGGAGCCGACGGAACCTTCAGGATTTGAAGAGTGTTTGTGTGGAGGAATAGACCAAAATCACACCTGAGCAATGTATAAGACTAGTTTCCCCATATAGGAGGCGTATTGAAGCTTTCATCACCAACAAAGGCTTTTGTAGGCCTCTTTCACACGTTCATGAAAATCACGCATGTTTTTCACGGACATGTCAAAGGTGCATATTGCGTGAGCCGTGTTTATGGCACACGTGTGTTCTCCGTGTGTTATCCGTAATAACACATCGAGAACGGGAACTTTCTGCTCACCTGTCCCTGGCGTCGCTGTCCGTGGTGCTGATCTTCGGTCTCCGGTCCTGCCGACTCCCCGCTGCTGCTGCTTCCGGGCGCAGTGAAGTGAATATTCAATGAGCATAATGAGCGGCGGTCGGAAGCAAATGACAGCAGCGGCAGAGACAGGAGGGCTGGAGAAGGTGAGTAAAGTTTTTTTTTTCTCAAACACGTGTGTTTTCTCCGGCGCGTGTCACACGGAACACCTCCGTGTGGTCCGTTTGCGTTCCGTGTGACACCCGTGATGCCGGAGAAAACTGGACATATTGACGTGTGGAGCACACGGACACACGTATGCTCCACGCGTACACACGGTCCATGGCAGAACACGCACGTGAGCACAGACTCATTGATTTTAATGGGTCTACGTGTGCCCATGTCTCCGGTACGTGAGGAAACTGACCAAACACGTACTGGAGACAGGGACGTGTGAAAGAGGCCGTATGGAGTATGAAATAAATTTCCGTAAGTGTGTCAAATACTTTTTTTCTTGTGTCATTTCTCATTATTACACATCAATAAATTTATCGACATCAATGGTTTGATTTATTTGCCTGTGTGGATTGGATGGGTTGTTACCGGCATCTGACAAATTTATGTGAATAGCAACTTTAGAAATATATTTACTTAGAAAATTGGTGACGTGTGCAATACTTATTTCATCCACTGTATATATTATGGTTATTTAAAATAAATAAAATCACGATAGCAGTGTAATATTGAGGAGAGAGATTATAAATATTTAAGATAATCATTCATTTAGACAATGGGTACTGTCATGAACAAGTAGAGCAAGAATTTCACACATACCACAGCTGGGGACGATGTTCTGCTTTTCTGGGAGATAGTTTTGTGAAGGGTAAAATGCTTCTCTTTTGATTGATACGTGCTCTTCTGACTTGGAGGTCTCCTGCATTAAACAAGTGGAATACTTTAATAGGTACTGATAAATATATCCATTAATGTGTATATAATATTTTTGCATTAAACATTGTTCAGATTACATACTATAGTTAGATCGCAGCTGGATGTAGCAGACTTCATAGCTTTCAATATGCTGTAAGAGAAAAGACAGAATTCTACTTGATATCATAAAACAGCATGCTGCATGAATAAAGATCTGCACAAAATCAGGGATTAATCAAGGGTAGATAATAGCAGACAAAGTTGTTCTTCAACCACTCAATACAGGTTGCTGAAGATGAGATCATTGTGTTATGCATTTTTTAGTACTAAAAGAAAATACAAACTACTTAAGCAGCACTCCAGCATTTTTTTTTATTGCTCCACTGGAGTAGTGCCTTAAATGTAAGTCCCCTGGTCCTGGTCTTATATTCACCTTCCAGCAGCTTCATCTTTTACCGTCAGCTATCCAGTCGGTCTCTGGTGATTTGTGATCTTCCCACGTGCTCTGAAATTTTATGGGGAGCGCCGGAGGTCACAACTCAATACATCTCTATGAGAGCCTCATTGAGGTTCTCCTAGAGTTGCACTGGGAGCTTGTGATGTAACCTCTGACTTACAGCCAGTCTGAGGTTACAGGCACAAGATGACGCCGTGGGACCGGAGTGGCGTTCATGCACTTTTTAAGAGTTTGTCATAATATTCTATGGACACACAGTCAACTTCTTCATATAAGCATAAAAAACAACATAAACTATGCAACTCTGTGTAGAGAAGTTAACTTAAATTTTCCACATCACAATCTGAATTAAAAATAAAAATTAGAAATCTTGCAGTTTTCACACTTGCGACTTTGGCTTTTTTTTAAACTCTACCCTCCTGTTTCAGGAAATTCACATGTACATTAGTTACAATTTACAAATTCCAAGTCTATATTTTGCATATAAAGTTGTTGCTCCAGACATAAAGTTAATTTCAATTAATGGTTCTTGGAATAACAACAAGTTGCACAATTGGATGTGTGAAAAAAATGTTCCTGTGATAATCTTATTGTGGCCCTGCTATGTACTGTCTTATTAGTTGTGTGCAACCATGCAGGAACCTGGTGCATACCTCAGCTCCTGGCCAGGGAAAGAAGCATAAGAAAGATTACTGTTGTGAATATCATCAGAGATGGTGCTGTTCCCGGCAGTGTTTCTAGACTCCCTCTGGTGACTAGTGTTGGTAGTGAGTTGATTCTGCATCTGTCGCTCAGCCTGGTGTAGGAAATGATTGCTTCTTCAGGGTGCCTATGGAGTAAAACCTGGTGGGACATAGGAAGGCAGTTTTTGTCTAACCTTTGCCGGTGATAACTGTTTCTGCTCCATGTGAAGATGTCCTGAAGTTTGTCCTCCAGCCTTTATGCTTTTCTCCTTTCCCTGTAGGTTCTGTTTGCTTTTTTCTCCTACTTTTTGGATTTTTCAGGAATGATTTCTATGGTGGTTTTTTCATTCCTTTTGCATCGGTTTTGTCTCCATGTCATTCTGAGTCTGCAGCTATGCCTGATAAGTATTTTGCTCTCCTAGTCTGGGCTTGGATGGGGGCTGAATTTGCATTGAAGGGCGTTTCTGCTTAATCTTTGTCTTTTTCTATATTAATGTTTGAGAATATTCCCTGTTGTTTCTTGCAAGTGAATAAATGCTCTTTTTGCACTTTTTTTGAGGGCAATTTATTCCTAGTAAGAAAGGGAGTTATTATTCCCTGTTTTGTTCAGGAGTTTTTGTATTTTTGTATCGCCTGTGTTTTTGTAATTAAGATCTTTCCCATTATATTTGCTTTTTGTATTTAAATGTATTTACACAAGAGTTCTTGATATAGTTGGTGGAAGATCGTGTGGTCTTTAAGGGAATTTTTTGATTATCAGGTGTTGGCATATTTTCAGGGTTTTTACTGGCTTCAACCAGCAATCTAGCCTATACTTTTGTATCTAGCCAGCAGTGCCTCACTTTGCTTAATTCTATATCTACCATCTGTGTGTTGTTTTTTCTTACAACACCGTCGTATATGTTGGGGGCTTTTGACTTTCCTTTGGGGCTGCTCTGAGGCAAGTCAGGATTCCTCATTTCATCTTTGAGGTTAGTTGATTCTCTGGTGGTGACGAGGCATCTAGGTTTGATAGGAATGCTCCATGCTACTTCTGGTTGTCTTAGTGTAGTTAGTGGATTGCAGCCAGCTAAGTTTCCAACTACTCTTGTGCATTATCTTCTATAATTTTTCATGGGATTTTTGCAAGATCTTTTGCGGTCTCCTGACCATAGCAGATTACATATGACACAGCGGGGGCTTTCAGCTGCTTCTTTCTGCAGGGAAGCACATTTCACTGCCTGTTTTATCACAGCATTAAGTGTCTCTGCTCTGTCCAGCTCTTTTGTCTCATCATAAATCAAGTCAGTGACATAAGTTCTCCAGTGGCTAGCAAGCTCATATGTCAGCCACTTGATTTATTATGAACTCCAGAGCTGCAGACGTGGCAGAAACACTCACTCCTGTGATAGAACAGGCAGTAAAATGTGTTACATCACAGATAGGAGCAGCAAGCCCCTGTTGTATTGTCTGTATACTCATTTGTCAGAAGGAATATATGCTCCTTCCTGGACAGGAGCTGTGGTATGTGTGGACCATTAACTAGAGCAGCTCTGTATGGTTAGACACAACAAATAAGACTTAACATAGCAGGGGCACATTTATAAAATTATCTCAGCACATGGACATTTTTCTAACACATCCAATTATGGACTTTATTATTATTCCAGGATCTACTAATTAAAATGTATTTTGGTACTGGGACAACCCCTTTGATGAGCATATGCAAAGGTCAATGTGATTGGTGTATCATGTCAGTTGTGTATATAGGTGTTATCGGTCATTATAATCCTGCCCTAGATAATAAGAAGCCTTGCTGAAAACTCTTCCTGAAAGAACAGGAGGTATGAATCTAAAAAAAAAAAAGGAAACTAGTTGCCAGGGTGAAAATTTGCAAGATTATTTTTTTCCAGAATTGTCATTACATAAAAAAATAAAATAACAAATTTCAGATTTTTTTTAAAAATTCATGTAGCGCAAAAAACTTATTTACAATAGGTAATTTTGGAGTGATAGCCTCATTTTACGTGGTGGCTTATATATAAAATGTCAATTGATACTGATATGACTAGGCAGAGGGCAATATGTCAAAAAGATCTCGCTAGTGAGATGTTAGCAATTAATATCTTACAGGATACTCCACATATACTAGAAAATATACAAGTGCAGAACACAGAATATGAAGTAATAAGTGCTATTGAGACCATAACGTGTGCGTGGACTGCTAATCATCAGGTCTTTCCTCTGTACATTAGAGACTAACAGTTCCTGTGTGAACAGGATGATCTGATACATCATCGACATGACATCTGTTCTGTGGGATAATAGTGAAGTGCTAGTCTCCAGGGTCTTGGATAGTAAGCTTGTCACCAGATCCCTCAGGAGTCCAGACACAATGTACAGCAAGGCAATGATCCTACACATTTCAACCCAACTGTCAAATGCGCCGCCCTATATTCCCTCAGTGAGAATGAGCTAGAGTTTTGGTACTGATTTCGAGAAGCCTAAGGGACACTGGGCACTTCATAGTCTGTGATCAGAGGCTGCGCTTCAATCAATCAAAAACTATTAGCTTTCTCACGCTGGGACAGATTTACAGTGAAAAGAACTAAAGTGACTAAATTACATGTTATTCCCCTAAAAATCAGGACATTGTAAGCATATAAGAGCTCACTGAGCTATCAGTATGTCTTGGATCACACGTGATGCAGCCAGAATCCTCTACACTACACATCTACTATTACATATCTGATAATGCACGTATTAGCAAACATGGTATGCAAAGACGCAAATGGGAGCAAAATGATGTTCTACAGTGAAGGGGATAACTATTTGATCCCTTGCTGATTTTGTAAGTTTGCACACTGACAAATACATGAACAGTCAATAATTTTAAGGGTAGGTTAATTTTAACAGTAATGGCTTAAAATCTTGCAGTGCCCGTAAAGTCCCACTGCTCAAGAAGACACGTGCAACCAGCCCGTCTGATGTTTGCCAATGAACACCTGGATCACTCTGAGAGTGATGGGGAGAAGATACTGTGGTCAGATGAGATAAAATTGAGCACTTTAGCCTTCACTCAACTCTCCGTGTTTGGAAGAGAAGAAATGCTGCCTATGTCATAAAGAACACTATCCCCACTGTCAAGTATGGAGGTGGACACATTCAACTTTGGGATGTTTCTCTGTTAAGGGCACAGGACTACTTCACCCCATCAATGGGACAACAGATGCAGCCATGTACCGTAAAATCCTGAGTGACAACCTTCTTCCCTCCAACAGGACATTAAAAATGGGTCGCGGCTGGGTCTTCCAGCACGACAATGACCCAAAACATACAGCCAAGGCGTGGCTCAAAAAGGAGTGGCTCAAAAAGAAGCACATTAAGGCCATGGAGTGGCCTAGCCAGTCTCCAGACCTTAATCCCATAGAAAACCTATGGAGGAAGCTGAAGCTCCGAGTTGCCAAGTGACAGCCACAAAATCTTAATGATTTAGAAATGATCTGCGAAGAGGAGTGGACCAAAATTTCTCCTGACATGTGCGCAAACCTCATCATCAACTGCAAAAAACATCTGACTGCTGTGCTTGCCAACAAGGGTTTCGCCACCAAGTATTAAGAATTGTCTGCCACAGGGATCAAATACTTATTTCTCTCTGCAAAATGCAAATAAATTTATATAACTTATACAATGTGATTTTCAGTATTTTATTTTGGATATTCTATCTCTCACTGTTAAAATTAAACTACCTTTAGAATTATAGACTGTTCATGTCTTGGTCAGTGGGCAAACTTACAAAATTAGCAAGGGATCAAATAATTATTTCCTTCACTGTATTTCTTAATAAATCAAACCTAGGAATGTTTCTGCACAGTTTTTTTTATTTGCAAATAACCATTGCAAATGACAAAAAGGGTTTGACAGAAAAAAGCAGCATGCCATAAAACTAGGTATTTACTGGATAGTTTTGAAATGTGGCAGACCCAAAGATAGACAAATGAGTATAGTACTGTTAATGATGAGCGAGCAAGCTCAATTGAGAACCGGAATGCTCGGGTACGCTCAGTACTTGGCTGAGTATTGCAGAATAGAATAACAGCGGGTAACACGATCTTCACAAAGATGGCGCCGGAGATAAGCGCTACGCGTAGGCGCCAACTGCGACGCCATCTTAGTGAAGAAATTAGTGAATAGTAACATTAGCATAGAGAACAGACAGAGGGAGGAACAACAGGCGGTGGGTGGGAATCCATATGAATACCCACCCAGATATTATCTGCTCCATTACAGCTGCCACTCAAGCAGCTGCCGGTTTTTTAAACTTTACTTTGTTGAATTTGAAAGACTAAACATCTGAGCTGCCCACTAATGGTATGTAGATAATTTGCCTGATAGTACCAGTAGAGAACTGGCTTTAGCTTATATACGAAAATCCTAATGATTGGTTCTCTTTAACTAGTATATTTACATGTTAACTTCTTGGTGACTGCTGGTCCGCAAAAAAAGGAATGGAGATGTGTCCTGTTTTGATCTGATTTGCAGATCAAAATCATACATCCAATTAAATGGGTCTGTGAAAGAAAACAGATGACACATGGATGCCATCCACGTGCTATCTCAGTGCTGTCTTTTTTCATACAATAGTACATAGGTGAAGCCTTGAAAATTTTTTTTTTCATACAAAAAAAACAAATGATGCACTGAATGTAAAAACTGACACAATAAAAGTAAATGTATGATTTTCACAAAGGAGAAAAAACTGATGTGTGAATTTGGTCTTCGACCGGGCAAACTTAGACCAAACAGTTTTAAAAAGGCGCTAAATTTACCATATTGATTCAAGCTATCCCATGAATTTCGTGCATCTTTGGACTATCTAGTCTAGATTTACATCCTTAGTAGTTGCATTTTTTGCTGTATGGTGCCACATGTCACTCTACACCTATTTTTACTAATTCATGCTCCTTTTTGCATATATCATCCGTCTAAGGGCAGAGTTACACTGGCGTATGACTCGCACAAGTGCAATGCGACAAAATCTGACATTGCCCTAGGCCCCATTTAAGACAATGCTGCAGCTCACATCTGAGAGTTTTTCCTCAGCCCTAATCGGACTGAGGAAAAAAATAGCAGCAAACTGCGATTGTCTGCGAGTCTTGGCTCACTCGTACCCATACAAGTCTATGGCGGGCTTTGCACACTACGATATCACAGGTGCGATGTCGGTGGGGACAAATCGAAATTGACACACATCCGGCATCGCTGCCGACATCGTAGTGTGTAAAGACTTTTACATACGATTAACAAGCGCAAAAGCGTTGTTATCGTATGATCGTTGTAGGGTCCGACATTTTCATAATGCCGCTGCTGTGATGGTACGATGTTGTTCCTCGTTCCAGCAGGCAGCACACATCGCTGTGTGTGAAGCCGCTGGAGCGAGGAACATATCCTACCTGCGTGTTGGCCGGCTATGCGGAAGGAAGGAGGTGGGCGGGATGTTTACGTCCCGCTCATCTCCGCCCCTCCACTTCTATTGGCTGCCTGCCGTGTGACGTCGCTATGACGCCGCACGACCCGCCCCCTTAGTAAGGAGGCAGTTCGCCGGCCAGAGGGACGTCGCAGGGCAGGTGGTGCATGTAAAGCTGGCGTAGCGATAATGTTCGCTACGGCAGCAATCACAAGATATCGTACCTGCAACAGGGGCGGGGACTATCGCTGCAGCGTCGGTAACACATTGTTACCGATATCGCAACGTGCAAAGCCCGCCTATGGGTGCAAGTGAAACATTGGACTGCACTCGGATGTCATCCAAATACAGTGCGATATACGCACAGGCTGACAATGGAAGAGATGGGGAGATTACTAGCTCCCTCTTCTCCGCAGCTGTGATCCAATCGCATGATCAAATCACAGTCGCATGACACTCGGCTCACATTCACAGCAGAGCCTGAGCCGAGGGTCCTTAGCATACCGCATCCGATGCTCTCGCATCATGCCATATACGAATAATACTCCAGCCTAAAACATACAATAAAGTAACAAAAAGCAGGTTTTTTTTAACAAATTGTATCAGACTTCTGCTGCATTTAGCTTTTAAAAATTCCACCAGTGTATTTATTGCTTTTCAAAATTTCCTATTGACTTCCAGCCAACATCTAACTACTGCAATATTTTAATAAAATAAAAAAAAAAAAAAGAAAGTATGCAGTTTTAAAATAAAATAAATAAGTAAGCGTGCTTTAGCACCTGAACAGAGGTGCTCTCCAGCGATATACGGTAACTGCACATCTGTTTCACTCCAACTGAAAAACTGCAGATGCTACTTCTACTGCCGACAAGTTTCTGGCCTTCACTTTCCTGCGTCCTTATGGAGGATCCTACCCACACCAGCAGAAAAGAGATGTGTGCGCCTCACAGGCACATGCCTGAACTCTACTCTGTTCACCCAAGATGAACAAATATTAATTTTCTCCTTTAATAGTAGAGGAATACGTTACACAGCAACTACACGTTCCCTTCATCTCTGACCAGCATCCTCACAGATACTGCTGAGTGGCTAAATTCTGTGAATAATTGCAGGAGGCTTTGATGTGGATAAGGAGGCTGTCTCATCCTCCATCAGCAGCAGGGGACATCTTCATGATGAGCCACCTAACCTTGTAAGAGTATATGTACACAATGGGGTTTTTTTGTGGCCAAAACTGCCCATTTTCAAGTAAAAGATGCTTCTCCCTTTCCCTGTTGTTTTGAAAACCTAAAGTGTCTTTTTTGATAGTTCTTTTGGACTTTTTCTGAGTGTTTTATTTGTTTTTTGACTGCCGACAGGGATTTGGAGTGTTTGCTTTTTTTTAACTCTACTCAACAATGAAGAAACCCCTTGTGGTTTTTATAGATAAATCGCTGACCAAATGTTCAAAAAGATGCCTGGGCATCTTTTACGTGGTTTTTGAGTCTTCCTATAGTAAGTGAGGAGTGTCTTCCGATCCAAAAACATCTGAAGAACGTTCAGCTCACTTCTTTGAACTGTTTAACAATTTTTGTGATTCAATTGTTTTTATTGATTTTGCAAGTTAAAATGGGGAGATCTGAATTGGGATAGCATGGGGTAACAATAGGAAAAAAGGGGTCATGGTTAAATAGGGTTAACCGGGCGGTAAAGCAATTTACATACAAAACAATCAAGTAATTTTTACACAGTAGATGAATTTTCATTCTTTTGAGACTTTTCTGGGCACATTTTCAGGTAGTTTTCAGAGTGGATCAGCTCCAAACTTGTTAAAAAAAACATGATGTCAACATTGGGGAAAGATCATAGAAATGATGACATCCCGACACCAGTATAATTTTTTGAAATATCGGTATTAGCATAAAAAATACATTGCAGACATTATTATAAAACAAAACAACCTATTCTCTGGGGTAACAAATGCAGAGATCTGGTAAGAATCCCACTAAACTGTGTAGCTACCCCTCCAGGTGTAAATAAAGATGATAAAAGCTTTGTATGGCTGTGCAGTTAACACTTCCCATAGATTTATATCTGGTTTTATACAATAACAGATGGATATGTATTTTGTACTCGACAGAAGGGTAAATATATACAGCACAGTAATAGGTATAAACAACCCCTAGTGACACTGCCATCTTATTTATTACATTATAAACCTGGGAGCGTGGAGTGTTCCCCATAGCACATTATTAATCAGCCTGATAGAGAACAGAATTGCAGAGCGAGGTATGAATCTCACCTTAGCTCCGTTTTAATTTCTTCGTAATCTGACTGACTTTGCAACTTCTCTTCTAATTTCTGTAGAGGAATCAAAATTGAAAAATAAGGTAGATCAGTCTATAGGCCCACAGATTGGGCAGTACGTATGTGATGTCAGGTTAACTTTACAAGGGACGCTTTAATCAGAGAGATCAGATTTTCATGTTACATGACCTTTTTAAAATATTTTGGAAATTTTCCTTTCATATCAATCTGTATGGAAAATAAAGAAAATAGAAATCTTACAATTTTCACACTAGCCACAGGGCTTTTTGGAGACTCTAACATCTTATTGTTTCAGAAAACAACACATGCATGTAGCCACAATATTCGGATCCTGGATGTATATTTTGTATTGATGTGTCTATTGAGCATGTACAAATGAAGGGAGGGAGAGAAGGGTCATCTGCGATTAGTGGATCCTGTGTTATCTGCTGTGTATAGAGATGTTACCTATCACTGTAATCCTGACTGGCAAAATAGTCTGCTGAAAACTCTTCATGACAGGACAGAAAGCACAAGTCTAAAAAACCCTATTAGAAAGTGTGAAAATTGTTTGTTTTTTTTTAAGTAAAGATTATAATATGAAAAAACGTAGCCAAAAATCTTTTAAAACTACATGTCACACAAAAATCTGATTTAAACAATAGGTTGTTTTTAATTATCACTTTTATTTAACAGCCTTATATTTTCTGCATTAGTTACAAAATTAGATTAGAGCAGGGCTAGTTATAACGTGGGAAATAGTTATTAAACACGTCACTAATTTTCTAAGTAAATATATTTCTAAAAGTGCTATTGACATGAATTTCTCACTAGATATCGGTATCAAACCCATCCAATCCATGCAGACAAAGAAATCAAACTATAGATGTCCAAAAAGCCATGAAAAGTCATGACACCAGCTGAAATCTATCAGCAATCAGAAAGCAATCCTGCCCTATCAGTTGGTTCATCTGATGGTCTATAAAAAGGTGTCTCATTTCCAAGGTGCCACACAAGAAACATCTCATGATGTGTAAAATCAGTGAGCTGTCTCAAGACCTTCACAAACCAATTGTTGCAAAATATACAGATAGCATTGGCCGTAGAACAAAAAAGGTTCCAGTGGGCGCTGTTGGGGCCGAAACATAATTTCACCATAAACTGGCCACAACCAATTTCTCCCCACAAGATTTCAGACACAGGAAAGAAAAGAAACATCAGAAGTAATGTACTTAGCCTACATGGCCTGTATGCATGCTCACCACGCAAGACTCCACTGCAGATGACACTAAAATTGAACTCTTTGTATGCCATAACACAAACCATGCGTGGAGGACAAAAAAGGCACTGCATATCACCCCAAAAACACCATACGAACAGTGAAGTGTGCAGGTGGGAACTCATGGTGTAGAGCGTTTTTTCAGCATACGACACTGGTAAACTGGCAAATTTCATATAATTGAAAGAAAGGATGAATAGACAAATTTACAGAGACATTGTTGATAACAATCTGCTGCCATTTACCAGAATGATGAAGAGGAAAAGAGGGTGAACATTACAGCAAGGTAATGATCCCATACACACAGCCAAGGAAACTCTCAATTGGTTTCAGATAAAAAAAATAAAGCTGCTAGAATGGCCCAGCCAATCACCTGACCTGAATCCCATAGAAAATTTATGCAAGAAGCTAAAGCTCAGAGATCATAGAAGGTGCCCATGGAACCATCTAAATTTGAAGAGTGTTTGTGTGGAAGAATAGGCCAATGTCACACTTGAGCAATGCAAGCGGCTAGTTTCTCCATACAAGAGACATTTTTAAGCTGTCATCAACAACAAAGGCTTACGTACGAAGTATGAAATAAATATTAGTAAGGCCCCCTTCACATGCACGTGTCTCCGGTACATGTTTTGTCTGTTTCCGTATGTACCGGAGACACGGACACACGTACTCCAATGTTATTCAATGTTTGGAGTTACACGTGCGTTTTTCCGTATGGTACGTGTGTCCGTGTGCGTGATACGTAAGTGTATCCGTATTACACGGATGCATGTCCGTTTTCTGCATGGAACACGCACACACGCACCCAATGAAAGTCTATGGGTCCGTGAGCACACGTACGTGACACAGATGCATCTCTGTATGGTCAGTGTACATTTTGTGCTTTTTTGAAGTGATGTCGGTCAATCTTTTTTTCTGTGTATGTCAGTCAATCTCCCTCAGTCCGTCGGTCGGTCTCTCTCTCGTCTGTCCCTCTCTCAGTCTTTCAGTCAGTCTCTCCCTCTCTCATACTCACCGTTCCCCGATCACCGGCGCGGCGCTGCACAGCTGTTAAAAAAAATTACGGCGGCTTTTACTATTTTGAAAAAGCCGGCCGCTCATTATTCAATCTCGTATTCCCTACTTTCCCCGCCCACCGACGCCTATAATTGGTTGCAGCGAGACATGCCCCCATGCTGAGTGACAGCTGTCTCACTGCAACCAATCACAGCCGCTGGTGGGCGTGTCAATATCGAGCAGTAAAAAAAATAAATAATTAAGAAAAAACGGCGTGCAGTCCCCCCCAATTTTGATACCAGCCAGGGTAAACCACACGGCTGAAGGCTGGTATTCTGAGGATGGGGAGCTCCACGTTATGGGGAGCCCCCCAGCCTAACAATATCAGCCAGCAGCCGCCCGGAATTGCCGCATCCATTAGATGCGACAGTCCCGGGACTGTACCCGGCTCATCCCGAATTGCACTGGTGCGGTGGTAAACAGGGTAATAAGGAGTTAATGGCAGCCCATAGCTGCCACGAAGTCCAAGATTAATCATGACAGTCGTCTCCCTGAGATACCTTCCATGATTAACCTGTAAGTTAAAGAAAATAAACACACACAACGAAAAATCCTTTGAAATAAAAAAATTTGAAATAATAAAAAAAAAAATAAAACAACCCTTGCTCACCACTTTATTAAGCCCCGGAAACCCCTCCAGGTCCGGCGTAATCCACGGAGGTCCCACGACGCTCTCAGCTCTGCTACATGAAGGTGACAGGAGCTGCAGAACACCGCCGCTCCTGTCAGCTCTACGCAGCAACTGAGGAGAGAAGCGCGTTCAGCGATGATGACACTCAGGTCACTAGCGGCCACCCCTGGGTCCTCCAACTGTGACAGCAAGAAGTCGGCCGAGTGACTGAAGTGCGCTGCACGGATCAGCGATGAAGTCACAGGTGAGTTGCGGTCTCGGGTGGAGGACTCCAGCTAGCTGCGGGTAACCTGAGTGACGGCAGCGCAAATCGCGCTCCTCACTTCAGTCACTCAGGGGATTAGCGGTCACTGGTCAGTCCTTCACGGGTGACCGCTAATCAGGACGCGACACAGACAGAGCCGCGGTATAACAACGAAGTCGGGTGAAGTTCACCCGAGTTCATTCTCATCGCGCGTCGCTGTCTGCTGTCAGCGGGTATGTAGCAACGTCATTGTGCATCACACACGGAACATTACACACGGACAACACACGGACATTACACGTACGTATCACACGCACACATGGCTAGCATACGCCATCACATGGATGTCACACGTACCGGGGAAACGTATATAAAATACGGAACACGGACTTGAAAAACGGAACGTAAGACACGCATGTGTTTTTCATGTGCGTGTGAAGGGGGCCTAACCGTGTTTAATACTTTTTCCCCTGTGTTATTTCTCATTATTACGCATCACTAAATTTAAAGGACATCTGTAGTTTGATTTCTTTGCTTGTGTGGATTGGATGAGTTGTTACTGACATTCTGGTGAAAAATTCATGTCAATAGCACATGTAGTAATAGATTTACAACATGTTCAATACTTATTTCACCCACTCTATGTACAGGCTGGCTATGTAAATACCAGTAAGAATCTGTAACTGAAAAGGCCCTGTCACACACAGAGATAAATCTCTGGCAGATCTGTGGTTGCAGTGAAATTATGGACATATTGTTCCATTTGTACACAGCCACAAACCTGGCACTGATTGTCCAGAATTTCATTGCAACCACAGATCTGCCGCAGATTTATCTCTGTGTGTGACAGGGCCTAAAAACAAGGTATAATAAATAGATTAGGAACAATTCAATACAAAGCAGTTAAACGGTTTGTACATTTGTATCAAGTATGGATAGGAGATAACTTCCTGATTGCTGAGAGTCTGAATGCTGGGATTTACCATGCTATAGTATCATAGAGAATGAATGAAATGAAGGTGCACATGCTGGACCTCCACTCCTTTTACACGGAGCTCTATTAAGCCCTATTTTTGGGATTGGCTGTGGTCCCAGCTCTCCGAGGTGTAGCGAACATGAAGTTACTCCCTATGCAATTGATAATGGAGAAGTTCTATACTTAAGGCCCCGTCACACTAAGCAACATCGCTAGCAACATCGCTGCTAACGAACAACTTTTGTGAGGTTGCTAGCGATGTTGCTGTGTGTGACATCCAGCAACAACCTGGCCCCTGCTGTGAGGTCGTTGGTTGTTGCTGAATGTCCTGGGCCATTTTTTAGTTGTTGCTGTCCCGCTGTGAAGCACAGATCGCTGTGTGTGACAGCGAGACAGCAACAACTAAATGTGCAGGCAGCAGGAGCCGGCTTCTGCGGAGGCTGGTAACCACAGTAAACATCGGGTAACCAAGAAGCCCTGTCCTTGGTTACCCGATATTTACCTTTGTTACCAGCCTCCGCCGCTCTCACTGTCAGTGCCGGCTCCTGCTCTGTGCACATGTAGCTGCAGGACACATCGGGTTAATTAACCCGATGTGTGCTGTAGCTAGGAGAGCAGGGAGCCAGCGCTAAGCATTGTGCGCTGCTCCCTGCTCTGTGCACATTTAGCTGCAGCACACATCGGGTAATAAACCCGATGTGTGCTGTAAGTAGGAGAGCAGGGAGCCAGCGCTCAGTGTGCGCTGCTCCCTGCTATGTGCACATGTAGCTGCAGCACACATCAGGTAATTAACCCGATGTGTGCTGTAACTAGGAGAGCAAGGAGCCAGCGCTAAGCAGTGTGCGCTGCTCCCTGCTCTGTGCACATGTAGCTGCAGCACACATCGGGTAATTAACCCGATGTGTGCTGTAACTAGGAGAGCAGGGAGCCAGCGCTCAGTGTGCACTGCTCCCTGCTCTCTGCACGTGTAGCTGCGTGCGCTGGTAACCAAGGTAAATATCGGGTTGGTTACCCGATATTTACCTTAGTTACCAAGCGCAGCATCTTCCACGCGGCGCTGGGGGCTGGTCACTGGTTGCTGGTGAGCTCACCAGCAACTCGTGTAGCCACGCTCCAGCGATCCCTGCCAGGTCAGTTTGCTGGTGGGATCGCTGGAGCGTCGCAGTGTGACATCTCACCAGCAACCTCCTAGCAACTTACCAGCGATCCCTATCGTTGTTGGGATCGCTGGTAAGTTGCTTAGTGTGACTAAACCTTAAGTACAAATCCTGTAAGTATACGCTCATAAAATTAGAAAATAATTCCCCACTTTCCATTATTGCACTGGCTTTTTTGTGTCCTAATGGAAATTGGCAATTGTACACTAATGTTGTAAAAAACAAACAAAAAAACCCAAAACTATAAAACCAAATAATTAATTATCTCACAAAGTGAACACTGAAAAAAAAAGCCAAAATAGTGTTTTTTAATCATCCCTCAAAAAATATAAAATAAAAAATGATGAAAACGTGGCATGAATACCAATAGTACCGATAAAAACTACAGCACGTTACACAAAAAACAAACCCTCACAACTTTCTAAATATAGAAAAGTATAGCTCCGTGAAAATGATGACCGAAAAGATGATTTTTTTAAACAAAAAGAAAAAATATAAATTGCATATCAGTGTAATCCTACCGACTCATACTTTAAAACCATTTCATAATTATTTTTACCAAATAGGGAATGCAGTAAAAAAAAACAAAAAAAAAACAAAAAGCAATACCAGAATTTGTTACTTTTTGGTTCATCATCCTACAAATTTTTATGTATTTTTTTTTTTTTTTTTTACAAATTCCGTAAAAAGTTTATGTACTCAAAAATGGCACCAATGAAGAAAACTACTGCTTGTATTGCAAACAAGCCCTCAAAAAAACTATGTTATGAATCTCCGAATATAGTGTCCCATAAAAAATATCTTTTTACTAAAGTGACTTTTTGTGAGTTTTTAAGTATTAAAACATTATAAGTAAAATGGTAAATGGTGTTAGGAAAAAATCCAAAATCACAGTTTTTTTGTTCATTCCACCTACTAAAAAGTGTAATAAAAAAAGAATAAACAATGTCACACTAAAAAATAATTCCTCACAGCTCCATAAACTGAAAAATGTTAAAACAATAGCTCTCAGAATATAGGGACACACAAATAAATCTTTTATTTTTTATTGTACAAAAGTAATAAAACAAATAAATCTATATAAAATTTGATATCGCCATAATCCTCCTGAGCTATACAATAACGGTAATACTTTATTTTTATAGCACATGAAAAGTGTAAAATGTAAAACAGCTGAATTGCTGTGCTTATTTATAATTTCTGCCCATATACTCTTAATAAACGCTAAGCATTAAAGAGAATCTGTCAACAGGTTTTTGCCCCCCCCAATCTGAAAGCAGCATAATGTAGAGACAGAGACCCTGATTCCAGCGATGTGTCACTTACTGAGCTGTTTGCTGTCATTTTGATAAAAGTAATGTTTTCTCTGCTGACCAAGCAGTTATACAGAGCTCATGAATATTCTGGACCAACTGGCAGCAGGCCAAGTAGTCCTCTAATGATAATCTGCTGCTGGTTAAACAGTGATTTTATCACAACTAGACTAATCAGCCCCGTAAGTGACCATCCTGGAATCAGGATATCTGCCCCTACATTATGCTGCTCTCAGTTTATGTGGCAAAAATCTGGTGACAAATTCCATTTAAGTCATATCTACCCCAAAATAGTGCCACTGCATAAAACTACCTTGCATATGGCTATGTCAATGAAAAAAAAAAGTTCTGGCTCCTAGAATGCGACAATATATATTTTTTTTAAATGTACGCTAAAGTAGGCTTTGGCCCTAAAGGAGTTAAACACTAGAGTTCACTGATCTCAGAGAACCATAGCTGAAAGTTGCAGTATGGCTTATTTTTCCACATAGTTTAACGTTATGGATAATGTTTGCACCTCTATGGCCTCCGTTTTGATTAGGAGTTGTTGTTCTAGATCGGCTATTTGATTAGATGAAGATTCTTCCAATTCTTGTATAGCGTTCTGGAGATGCTGAATATCCTTAAGGAGTCTCAAAATTTCTCTGTCTTTAGAAGCTAAAGACGATTCTAAATGAGACTCCGAACATATTGAAAAGCCACTTTTGTCCTGAAAAAAAAAGAAGAAAAAAAGACCTGTTATGATGGTTTGACTAACAAAGACAATTAACATAAACTTCAGATACCATTAGGTACATGTATAATCCCGTTAACTTCCCAGGAGAAATAGAAACAAGAACATGCCTACTTGAGTTACTCTGGAAATGAAGAGTAATGTTATTTTCCCTGAGCAGAGATATATGCTGAGCAAAACAGAAAAGGTGGCAAAAGGTAATAGCTGCTCCTACAAGCAGGTTTCAACAAAGAACAACGTATAAGTCTACAAAGTGATCAGGAGATGCTACTATGTCTTCTATTATCATTATGGCAGGGGAGGACATAGAATTGGTGCAACCTGTGCAGGAAGACAGGAGCCCCAAGAGGTAAGGGGGCCACTTCCACCTCCACACCAGGTGTAATTGTACAATATGCTGGCCTGGTTCTGGCCCAGAAAGGATTATGGATATTTGACCGGACGCTGGTCCCCATATAAGTCTATGGGGACAAGAATCCGGGGTTTAAAAATGGTGGTAGAAGTGATAGGGAAATTCAACGAGTGACTGGATGCCCTATAGGATCTGTTTGAAACGTACAGTATAATCCAGTCCATCCATAACGTCTGCAAATCTAATATCAAGTATATAGCATTGCAACTAAAAACCTCCCAGAACAAAGACTCACGGAAGAGTTTAGACCAGCAGATCCTGGTGGAGAACAACGGGTCAGTCTAATGGAATTATTTATAGATGATAACTGCTCCCTGAGACTCTCAACCTCCCTCTGAGCAGCTTCTGCTCTCTGCAAAAGACGGGGAAAATAGATAGCAGACATCAACACAAGCTAGACGTTTGGAGATAAGAAAAATATTAATTTATGTCACACATAAAATCATCCTTGTGTGATGTGCTTTAATTCTATTAAACATTGGAACACATCCTAATCTCTTCTAAAAACATGATTGTAAAAACATATACTTTATTTTGCCCATTAATTGATTGGAGGTTTATAGAAAATCATCAGCTGACCACACTGAGCACACTATAAGGCTATGTGCGCACTAGAAAAGTTATTTTTCTCAAGAAAATTTCTTGAGAAACTTCTGGGAGTTGAAGATTACCGCATGTGCGGTAAAAAAAACCGCACCAAAACAGCGGGAAAAACGGATGCGGTTTTGCCGCGTTTTTTCCGCAGGTTGGTCCCTGCGTTTTTTTATGCTGTAACTGCAATAATATATAAATAAAGCATGTTGAAAAAGAAAAAAAAAATAGATAGATAAATGGATAGATAGATAGATTGATAAATAGATAGACAGATAGATAGATAGATAGATAATGGATAGATAGATTAATGGATAGATAGATAGATAATGAATAGATAGATAAATGGATATAGATAAATGGATAGATAGATGGATAGATAGATAAATGGATAGATAGATAATGGATAGATAGATAATGGATAAATAGATAATGGATAGATAGATAAATGGATAGATAATGAATAGATAGATAAATGGATAGCTAGATAGATAAATGGATAGATAATGGATAGATAGATAGATAATGGATAGATAATAGATAGATAGATAGATAGATAGAAGGATAGATAGATAGAAGGATAGATAGATGGATAGATAATCAATAGATCTGTCCTCTATCAATCAATAGAGTCCCTGTTAGGACACTGCAGTTCTCACGGTCGGTAGTGTGTTCACATTACCAACCATGAGAAATGACCTGTAATTACCTCTCTGTAGTCTCGTTACCAGGCTGCATTCTGTACAGTGTCAGTCGCGGCTGGATGCAAGCGTTGTGGGACCTGCGTGGATTACGCCAGAGCTGTGTGTTGGGGGGTGTAATAAAGGGGTGAAAGAGGGGGCTTTTTTGTCTTTTATTTAAAATAAAGGCTTTTTCGGTGTGTGTGCTTATTCACTTTACTTACGAGTTAATCATTAAAGCTGTCTCAAAGATGCTGCCATGATTAAGCCTGGACTTAAATGGCAGCGATCCACTGTCATTTAACTCCTTATTAACTGGATTGCCACCGCATCACTGCAATCTGGAAGAGCAGGGGATACTCCGGGACTGCCGCATAATGGATGCGACAGTCCCGGGGCAGCTGCGGGCTGATATTCTCGGTTGCGGAAGGGGGGGCATTAACCCTGGACCTCGCCATCCCCAGCCTGTGAATACCGGGCCGCCACTGTGTGTTTACCTCGGCTGGACGGTAAAAATACAGCGGAGCCTGCATTTTTTTTTTTTATATGTACGTTTGATTTCTAGGTCTGTGTCTGTGTGTGAGTGTGATGTGTGTGTTTACTATATGTCTGTGTCTGATATGTGTGTGTTTACTCTCTGCTCCGTTCCTCTTCCTGTCATAATGACATCACTTCCCTGCAAAACGCAGGGTAGTGATGAACATTACTGCAGGTAAACCGCGGCTATACTGAGGGTATACCGCACATCATTTGCTACCTGCGGTATACCCGCGGTATTTCGCGATTACATTACAGTGACTGGAGTGAAATACCGCAGGTACCTGTGGAAAAGAAGTGACATGCACATTTTCTCAAGAAATTTTCTCAAGAAATTCTGCAGAAAGAATATTCTTGAGAAAAAAACACAGTGTGCGCACAGCTATTTTTTCCCATAGGTTATCCTGGGAAATGTCTGCAGAAAGGTTACAAACATTTCTCAAGAAATTTCTGCAGCAAAACCGTGGTAAAAACGCACCCTTTTCAGAAAATGTGTAATGAGACATGAATGATTGGGGTCTGTCTGCATGTCTATTGGTTTTAAGTTGATTTATAAAGCATCTATTTTAGGGTTTTTTGTAACTTTTATTTGATCAATTGGATCTCTAAAGCCTGCTTTACACGTTACAATTTATCGTGCGATCGCATTTGCGATCGCACCCGCCTCCATCGTTTGTGCGGCACGGGCAATTTGTTGGCCGTGTCGCACAATGTTGTAACCCCCCCGTCACACGTACTTACCTTCCAAACGACCTTGCTGTGGGCGGTGAATATCCACTTCCTGAAGAGGGAGGGACGTTCGACGTCACAGCGACGTCACACAGCGGCCGGCCAATCAAAGCGGAGGGGCGGAGATGTGCGGGATGTAAACATCCCGCCCACCTCCTTCCTTCAGCATTGCCGGCGGGACGCAAGTAAGCTGCAGTTCATCGTTACCGGGGTGAACAACAGAACGTGCGATTTTTAGGAAATGAGCGACGTGTCAACGATGAACGAGAAGGAGAGTATTTCTGCTCGTTCATAGCTGTCACGCGCTACGATATCACTAACGATGCCGGATTTGCGTCACTTACGACATGACCCCGCCGACATCTCGTTAGATATATCGTAGCGCGTAAAGCCCGCTTTACAGTATATTGCTTGAGCAGTCTAAAATCACTGTAATGCCACATGAAATATACAAATTGGTGGAAAACAATAACATTCGCAAAGTACTTACCAGATGAGCTTTTTCAAGGTTGGTCATTATCATGCCCACTTCATCAGCCCTAAAGAAAAGTAATAATATATATAATTATTATGTCCAGCGTACCATTACCTTGTGAAGGCTATGAAAATTATATTAAAGGAAGTATACATGACAACACAAACTGGCAGAACAATATAAGGCGATTTTTAAGGTTGACCAGAGTGCAAAGTTGAAAAGGAGAACAATATATATTAATTCACAAATTGTTTTGCTGTGTTTTTTTTCAAGGCATTTTCACTAGTGTTTCTCATTTAGCTGTTACTTTAAATTCTACAGAATACTGTAGTCTGTATATATAATTTTATGGAGTTTTTGTAGCGTTTTGGGGGTTTGTCTGGATAAAGACCTCATTTTCCTGGCATAATTTCATAGGTGTCGCAGTTGCAGTAGGTCGCAATATGAAAACGTACGAAATCCTTAGATGTGTTGTTGTGATGTGACAATGCAGTTTCAATGTCGCCATGTACCTGTAGTCTTGGATTGGAGCCAGGGGTGTATATAGAAATCATGGGGCCCTATAGCAAAATCTGAATGCCCCCCCCTTCCCCGATATAAAAAAATACAATAAAATAATAAAATATTAACATAATTATCATACATGTTCCTGGGGGCCAGCATACGTTACTGAGAGCAGCTTATAGTCAGAAATAACACATACTACTACATAGTGTTACTGAACAACACCCACCATACCAAGGCCAATAATACATTGCAAAATAATGCCACCACTCCAAGACCAAATATTACCATATAGAGTCTGAATATAACCACCGTTATGTTACTGAGCAAAGTAGCGATGTTTTTCTTCGTGCCTCTCCCCACACACACACAAAATAAATTTTCACATCTGTCTCCCCCATATAATGGTAACGATTATGACCCTCTTTATAGCCTTAGGAACCATAGTAAAGCTCTGCAAAGGGATAATACACACACACACACACACACACACAGTGATGGCACAGCACAAGGGCAACACACACACACACACAGTGATGGCACAGCACAGGGGCAACACACACACAGAAACACACACACACACACACACACAGATGGCTCAGCACAGGAGAAACACACACACACAGATGGCACAGCACAGGGGGCAACACACACACACAGTGATGGCACAGGAGCAACACACACAGTGATGGCACAGCACAGGGGCAACACACACACAAAGTGATGGCACAGGAGCAACGCACACAGTGATGGTACAGCAAAGGGGCAATACACACACAGTGATGGCACAGCACAGGGGCAACACATAGTGATGGCACAGCACAGGGGCAACACACAGTGGTGGCACAGCACCGGGGCAATTCACACATGCAGTGATTGCACAGCACAGGGGCATCACACACAGCGATGGCACAGCACAGGGGAAAGACACAGTGATGGTACAGCACAGGAGCAACACACACACAGATGACACAGCACAGGGGGCAACACATACCCACAGTGATGGCACAACACAGGGGCAACACACAGTGATGGCACAGCACAGGGGCAACACACACAGTGATGGTACAGCACAGAGGTAATACACACAGTGATGGCACAGCACAGGGGCAACACAAAGTGATGGCACAGCACAGGGGCAACACACACACACACACACAGTGATGGCACAGCACAGGGGCAACACACACAGTGATGGCACAGCACAGGGGGCAACACATACACACAGTGATGGCACAACACAGGGGCAACACACAGTGATGGCACAGCGCAGAGGCAACACACACAGTGATGGCACAGTACAGGAGCAACACACACACACACACACACAGTGATGGCACAGCATAGGGGCAACACACACACAGTGATGGCACAGCACAGGTGCAACACACACAGTGATTGCACGGTACAGGGCAGTTTCTTTCTGTAGTGTTACAGACAGACATTTGTACATTATAATACTCACCTGCTCCTGTGATGTGAGAGAACGATAGTGGCTCCGGCCTCCCTGCTGCACTTCCTGTGAGTCCTCCTGGCTGCTCCTCCTGTCCTCTGCTTTTTTTTTTCCTATTCCTTCTGTTCTCTGCTTCTCAATGTTTTTTTCTGCTCGCTGTTTGCTCTTTTCTCTGCTTCTCCTGCACTGTTTTCCTGTTCATCTTTGTTTCTCCCGCGCTGTACTGAACAAGCTCCGCCCCCTCTCCTGATTGGTTGTTCTCCTCCTGCATCTCTCACAGCTCTCTGACTGGAAGAAGCTGCCCGGCCACTCCCTCCTCTTCAGCACAGGCTGCGCACAGTGTGCAGCATGGGCGAGTCTGCATCTCTGTATTGGCCAGCCTGCAGCTATACAAACAGGGCCGGCACCCAGCGGCCTTAATCAGCTGCTTGGTGACGGCCCCGGGGGTATGATGCATGAAAGTGTAAATTCACACACCGCGGGCAGCTGCCACGGTCCCCTCCAGCTCATGGACCCCGTAGCAGTGGCGTGGTCTGCCTCTATTGACGGTACGCCACTAATTGGAGCTACACGATGTCTTGGGCAGCGACACACATCCATGTGCTGCTGCAACATTATCATAGCGCAATGCAGGTGAATAGGGTCACATTGCCAGCTCTAGGGTAACGTAAGTAGCAAAAATATCAAACTTTTGAAACTTGCGTGGCGCGCTTATGAAACCCTAAAGGTCACAATGTGACCTCACTCACCGGCATTATGCTGCATTGTAAAATTGGCCAAGAGTACCTGTACGACAACTGGGCCGGTATTGCAGTATAATCAGCACTAAATGATGACCTTCTTTGAAAAGGATACTGACTAAATTATAAGTTTTGGAGGGCTTGTTATAGCCAGAAGGGGAAAAAAAATGATCAGATGTATTGGCCATCTGCAGAATGCAGTAATGGAAGATCATACTCCATCAAATTGAATGGTTATATCTTTTTGATAAGATCAAATAGAAGAGCTCTATGTATGAGCTGTTACAGTAGATTAAATAAGAAAAAAAGACAATAATTAAACCTAATCATGAACCTGTGAAATGAGTTCTGCTCAAAGTTGTCACAGCAGCTGAGTAATGGACAATAATACCTTACGCCTCGGCAGCCAGACGTTAAATTGTGACAACCTAGATTAGGGCTCATATTGTGCACATGAATTTCTCTCAATCACCATCAAAGAGAGAATTATTTACAACACATCTAGGTAAGGGAGGTCTATCAAATTATCAAAGAACATCTGCTTTGGTGTAACAAGATTAAGCGTCCTCCCAGTGTTGCATAATATGAAGAGGAAATGTGTTGCCGTGTGTTAGTAAGACTGGCAAACCACACCAGCAGCTGTGAGATTTGGCAGCCTGCACTACTGGATGGAGCCAAAGGGGCGCAAAAGACGTTCCAAACTCATAAAAATGGATGGCACCACACCAATTAAAATAACAACCTGCAAATGTACATTTAATGAAGTCAAGACGTTATTTTAATAAAAATTCACTGCTTTCGTCTTCCCAAAGCAGCAGCTGCTCCTGTGTGTGGTGTACAAGGGCACAGTGTTCAGGAGGCCTGCAGTTCACAGCTTTTACTAAGGCTTTAGGAATTGGCTGGGATAGCTCTCAGATGTAAGTCACGCTCACAAAGTTGCCAGTCCTCAGCTTGTGCCCTGTACTGTAAACAGCGGCGTGCCTCTATTTACAGTACTGGAAGTTTTACAGCTCAAATAGTAGCTGATGACACCCAGTGGCAGGTGCACATGAATCTAAGTCATTGTTATATAAGCCCGAATGTGTCACTGAGCAGGAATCTTCTGATTGCCCTCTCTGTTTGTGTTGCGCCCCGGGCAAAGCCGAGCTGCTCGAATCCGGGCGGTCCGTGGCTCGAGGGGTCCCGGACCCGGGGGCACCGTCATACAGTTGTAAAAGAAAAATGAAAAAGAAAAGTAAAGTCCAACTACGTCACTCGCGGTTTGCGGCCACGGATAGTAGGGCCACCGCTGCGGGTTCCCACTGGGGATGATGGATGGGGGCAGTGTGGATGGTAGAGCACTACACGAACAGGGTTTTTCCACAGGGGTAGGTGAAGGGTTAACGTGGAGGCGCGCGGCAATGAAGCAGTCCAGACAAAGAGGGCAGTTTGATGTTTTTACTCACTGGATTTACACCCTGGAGACGTACTGGATTCCAGGTGCGCCCAAGTCCTGATGGCTGTGCCTGCCAACCTGGAGCCACTCTCCACCTGTGCACTCCTGTATATGTGGGTCCTCCCTGGCGTGGAGCACTTGGAGGTCCTCCTGGTGTCTGGGTCCTGCAGCTTTGACTATTTAAGGGTATGTGTCCTGGTCCCCTCTTTGCTGCGGATGCCTCGGACGTTAGTGGCTTGTAGTCCTTGTCTTTTCTGGGATCTGCAACCCGTGCGTGCCAAGTACTGTGAGGCCTGGATGTCCACCCCACATGATCCCTCTGACCTTGGAGTTTGCTCTCTCACTCTTCAGCTACTTTCCTCCTCTGAGTGGCTGTTCTTTCTACTCAGGTATTTGCAGTGTCTTTCCTTCTTTCTGTGTGTCTCAAGAGTCTCTGGTCTGTCTTGACACCTTTCTTCCAACTCCTCAGCTCCTTTCGCTTCCTCCTTCTAAACTCAACTGACTATCTCACTGTCTACCCACACTCCCCAGATCACTACCTCCTCCCCCGGGTCTGGTCTCTTCCTCCCAGTTGGCTGCCTGTTATCTAACAGTGCCCAGCCCTGTCATCTGGCTAGGTGAGTCTCCCAGCCGGGTACAGCGAGTGTAAATGTCCTGGTGTGCTAGTGTGTGTAATGACTGGCACAGTCATGTAGGACCTGAGCTGTTACCTTGTTGTTACTTTGTTTTTGTGATACCTGGTTAAGGCAAGGTCGTCACATTTGCATTTTAACATTACCCATGTTTATTTCTCTGTTAAAGGGTATTCAGCTGAATATGGCTACTATGCTATGTAAAAGGGAGCCAAAATTTACTGCATTCAGAATGTAAATACTTCCGACAGTCACTAGCTTATTCTTGAGCACGATTTATAGAATAGCTCAGGAGTCTCAAACTAATATAAGGTCCCGGGCAACTTCAAAAAATCCTGCTAAGGCTTGAGCAGCATTGTTAAATTTAGGCTGGAGTTACATGGCATGGTACAGGTCGTTCTGATTAGCTGCTACATCCCAGTGTCATAGAAATAAATGGTGTCGCATTGTGATGCTTAGTGTACTGTGACCCCACACACCCTATATACAATATAATGGCCACAGAGGTCTTCTATATACAGTATGGTGACCAAATAGTATCCTAAAAACGCAATGATTGCCCCATAGCAGACTTATAAGCTGAATGACGGCGTGTTGTGCAGCCGTGCCTATTATTCTGTGATGTGGCTGGGACAGTATCAAGGCACCTTTAATATACAGTGTCGGGCTTGCCAATAGCCGCCCCTCTGCTACACAACCCTGCCTATCCCTGGCTGCGGGCGTCAAAAAAAGTACTTTGGGGGGCCGGGTGTTGGAGACCCCTGGAATAGCTCCTGACCTGTTTATTTCTCAAAGCTGTCCTACACTGTCACTATAAAGAAGTAGAAGGCAGCATTGCTTGTTGTCGGTGAGAGTGTACTTATGTCTATATACTGTACACAGATACATAAGTAGAGGACCCAAGAATGAGGAAGGACAAACAAAACATTTCACATTGAGAAGGTGTGTGTGTGTGTGTATATATATATATATATATATATGTATATATATATATATATATATATATATATATATATACACACACACATACATACGTACATACATCTCTGGCAAAAGTTAAAAGGCCACTGCAAAATTTTAAGTTTTTCTTACTTTACTCATTATAGGTATATTTTTAAGTAAAATGTAAATTGTTCTTTTATTCTATAAACTACTGACAACATGTCTTTGAATTTCCAAGCAATACATTTTGTATTTATTTTCTGAAAAAGAGAAATGGTCAAAATAACAAAACAATGCATTGCTTTCAGACCTCAAATAATGCAAAGAAAACTAGCTCATAATCATTTAGAAGCTACAGTACTAATGTTTTACCTCAGGAAAAGTTCAGAAATCAATATTTTGACCTGGAGAGGCATACAAGCCACAGTGTCTTGCACCCACTGCGAAATTTGGTGGAGGATCGGTGATGATCTGGGGATGCTTCAGCAAGTCACAAGCCATCAAACAAAGAAGAACTGCTTACATTTTTGCGCCAGGAGTGTCATAAGGTCACCCAAAAGCAGTGTGATAGACTGGTGGAAAGCAGCCAAGATGCATGAAAGCTGTGATTAAAAATCATGGTTATTCCACAAAATATTGATTTCTGAACTCCTCCTGAGGTTAAACATTATTAGTATTGTTGTATCTTAATGATTATGAACTTGTTTTTTTGCATTATTTGAGGTCTGAAAGCAATGCATTGTTTTGTTATTGTGACCATTTCTCATTTTCAGAAAATAAATACAAAATTTATTGCTTGGAAATTTGGAGACATGTTGTCAGTAGTTTATAGAATAATATGAAATAAGGGGGCACCTTTCCCCTATCGGGATCACCACCAGCAATAATGAACCATATCAAAAAAGAGAGAAAAAGAATTGCTGTATGTAGGAATCAACCAATAAGACTTTGATCAAATCAACAAATATATAATTTATTGGTACAAATTTTATGCATACAAAAATAGCCACACAGAACAGTGAAAAGGTTAAAAACATTTAAAATATAGACAATCAACAAACAACCCAATACACAGTCCCACGTTAGGAACCCGACACCAAGATCCTGAACAAAACTGTACTATACGTACCAATCAATAATATTTGCAGGCATAAGTGCAGGATCTGTGTATAAATTGTCACTGCAAACCATATGCCATATAGTACTTTAAAGTATAGTACCCTATCTGGCACCACCATCCATAAATACAATATATTAGGTACAAAATGCTAGCAGAAAAAGTGATGAAAGGAGCCTGATGATCAGGAAATCAATATACCAAACTACATGCCTAAACCGAATAAGTCACTGACTATCTAAGTTTGTCCTGAAAATCATCACCAAGATGTATTACCACCTGCTAGAAGTCCCAAAAATAAGGTGGTGTGGGGTCTCGGGATCGGCGCAAGTATGGGGTGTTGCCCCACGTGTATCGCCACTGGAGAGGTGGCTTCCTCAAGGGCCAGAAAATAAGTAACAATCCCTACACCGTTCAAAGTGCTATGAGTCGAGCACTTACCAGGTGTACCTAATCGTGCTAGAGCGCAGCATGCGAGGTTTAGCTGACACCCGGAAATAATCAGGTCACTGAAATGAAAACAGGCGGCGCGTATCCTTATGTGGGTAACGAAGTATGCATGATAGAAAAAGATCACGGTGGAAAAATCAACCTTACCATGTGCACTCATATACTCGTGTAATACAATAAATCATTATATATTTCCCCACACAATAGTCCACCTAGATTCTATGTCCACCAAAAGACAAAAAAGTATATTTTTGGACGACCTGTATCATCGGCGGAACCAGCAATGCGCATGTCTGGTAACTTAGTGACACAGGTAAATAGGTCAGAGTCCAGACGTAAACCACCACAGTACACTGTACAAGTCTTAAAGACCCAGTCGGCACACATATACATATCGGACGAAGGTTGTCATATATTACAGTTATCAACAGGTAACACCAACTTATAGAGTGGGACTCTACATGGCTGGTTCCCACCGTGAAGCATGGAGGAGGAGGTGTGATGGTGTGGGGGTGCTTTTCTGGTGACACTGTTGGGGATTTATTCAAAATTAAAGGCACACAGAACCAGCATGCCTACCACAGCATCTTGCAGCGGCGTGCTATTCCATCCGGTTTGCGTTTAGTTGGACCATCATTTATTTGTCAACAGGACAATGACCCCAAACACACCTCCAGGCTATGTAAGGGTTATTTGACTAAGAAGGAGAGTGATGGGGTGCTACGCCAGATGACTTGGTCTCCACAGTCACCAGATCTGAACCCAATCGAGATGGTTTGGGGTGAGGTGGACCACAGAGTGAAGGCAAAAGGGCCAACAAGTGCTAAGCATTTCTGGGAACTCCTTCAAGACTGTTGGAAAACCATTTCCGGTGACTACCTCTTGAAGCTCATCAAGAGAATGCCAAGAGTGTGCAAAGTAGTAATGAAAGCAAAAGGTGGCTACTTTGAAGAACCTAGAATATAAGACATATTTTCAGTTGTTTCACACTTTTTTAAGTATTTCATTCCACATGTTTTAATTCATAGCTTTGATGCCTTCAATGTGAATCTACAATTTTCAGAGCCCTGAAAATAAAGAAAACTCTTTGAATGAGAAGGTGTGTCCAAACTTTTGGTCTGTACTGTATATATATATTATATATATATATATATATATATATACACACACGCGCACACACACAAAGCTGTCTGACAATCTATCTCATTGGCAATGCTTGTGTGTCGCCAACTCATAAAGCCTCTCCTAAAGTCCATGCAGAAAAAAAGTCTACTTACAATTAGCCAGGGTCTATGCTGAAAACTATGAAGCCTACTGGGGTGCTATACTCTAAAGTGGAAGTGATGAAACCAAAAGGAATATTTTTGGAACTGATGGCTTTAAAACTGTAAGGCATTGCAAAGGTTAGGAATACAAAGAAAAATGCATGGTGCCTATGGTGATGGTGTCAGGGTCCTTATCTGGTGCTGCATGAGGGCTGCTGATGTCAGGGAACTACAATTCATTGATAGTATCATAAATTCACAGATGTCCTGCTCTATACTGAAAGAGAAGATACTGCCATCACTCCGTGCTCTTGGTAGACATGCACTTTTCCAAAGTGACCATGATCCAAAACACATATATAAGGCCACTGTTGTACTTCCTAAGAAAAACGGGGGGTAATCAATGACAAAATATGTCTCCTGATCTGAACTCAATTGAACACATATTGGGAATTGTGAAGAGATAAGTTGTCATCACTTTCCAACCAGAATCCATGCACTAAAAGAAGTCGCTCTTGAAGAATGGAAAAAGATAGATTTTGCTATATGTTGCCAACTAATTCATTAAATGCCTAGAAGACTTTGTGCTGTCTTTAAAAAGCATAGAGGTCATACAAAGTACTAGATATAGATGTGTTTGATGTGCGGTGTATTTATTTTTGAATCACCTATTTTTAGTAAAACTGAACATTTTCCAATGAAAGTTATATTATTAACCTTATTTTAATGTTATGGGTTAAAAAATGTTCTATCGAACTCAGTCTGGTCAAAATTTTGGAAATTGTTTTTGTGTTCAGTTAGATATTGATTAAAATCTTCATTTTCAAACGGAGTGTACTCATTTATGCTGAGCTCTGTATAAATACATATAAACATTTCCAGACCATTATGTCCTTGAGTTATTTTACAGTTAATTAATATTTGCTATAGTGTCATACCAAATCATTGCTTATCATCAGCTATTTAGGACTCAAGAGGCTGGCAATAAAAGCTGATGCTATTACAAAACTAAGTCTGATATTGTCTCTGTATCATCATAAATAAGCAACTGTTATGTGACCTTGCAGTTCAAGATTCTGCCAGCAAAATTAGGTAATCAGCTCAGCACTGCAATATGTATAGTCCCACAATCTGACAATTATCTAATGCAAGCTGACTGGATCATTAGCAGGCAAGATGATATATCAGAACAGAGCTGGCTAGTGTCAACGTTAGTTTGTGTTCTTTTGACCATTGGCGGTTCAAGCTTAGGCAAGAGGTGATTCAGGCAACTGCTAAATCCAAATTGTGACACCTCCTTGACTTTTCACGTCTTTTTCAGGCGGATTCCAGTGCTGAAACAAATGGCAAAAAGAATGAAGCACAGCACACAGCAATGTAAAAACAACTTGCTGTACATACACTACTCACAAAAAGTTGGGGATATTTGGTTTTCAGGTAAAATTCGTGTAAAACATAAAATGTTCACGCTACAGTGATATTTTATTATGAAAGTAGGGCATTTAAGTAGAAGCATGCAATGCTGATTTTCTCATATCAACCAATTTATTGAAACAAAAGCCAACAACAGTGGTGAGTATACCCTCCAAAAAATGTCAACAACTTGTCATGTGGCATTGTGCGTCAATACAGCTTGACAACGACATCTAATGTTGTACACAAGTTGAGTTATTATCTGCATCCAATTCTTCTTGAAGGGCAATCTTCAGGGCATTGAGGTTCTGGGGGGCAGAGTTATGAGCCTCTACAGGGCGACTCAGCTGACTTGGTCTCGAGAAAGTGTAGGACACTCCATTTGACATACCCCAGTCTCCAGCAGCCATTCCCCAATGATGCAACCTTGATGGGCTGCAGCATTGTCATCTGTGAAGATGAAATTAGGCCTGTGTTGTTCATGCAGCGACACAATGACTGGATTAATGGTGTTATTCAAGTATTAGGGGCTTGTCACTGTACCATTCACAAAGTATACAGCAGTTCTCAATTGACTAGACACATCTGTCCACACTGTAACACCACCACCAAAGGCTCATCTGGTGATAACAGTGGCTAATGCATACCGCTCTCATTGATCTTGCCAATATCATTGGCGGTCATCATTTCTGCTCAGCATGAATTGACTTTCATCAGTGAACAGTAATGAGGCCAACTCATCCCTCATACAATGTAGATGCTCTCATGCCCATACAAGACGATGATGCATGTGCCTGGTGGTCTGGTGAGGTACCCTTGCAGGTTGTCTATTACGCAGACCATCCTTAGATAAATAGTTTCAAATGATCTAATGTGATACTTGGCTGCCTCTCTTAAATGTGTCTGGACTTGTGTGGCATTCATCAACCACTTCCGAAGGGCAGTGTTTCCAATGAAGCAGTCATCAGTGTGGGATGTGGCCAAAGGTCATCCATGACTATGCCTTTCTGTGACTCTTCCACTCTCTCTGTATCTCAGTTACAACCTGCTGATGACACTCTGTGGCACTCTAAGCTTGATCAATTGGTAGATGTAGTCTTGGTCCCATGATGTTAAAATGTGAACAGCATGATGAAGAGGACTGTTTAAATACCAATTTTAATTGAACCCCGAAATGTATTGGTCAATTCATGAATCAAACACCTGTTGTGAATTTTGCCATTAATCTCCTTGTTAGAGAACAGTACGTTGTGCAAAAAGTATTGAAACATTGAACAGTGGGACATGTCTATTCAAAAGTTTAGAGAAGGTCACATTCAGTTCACTTTAAAAAGGTTACAGTTAATTTTAGGATAAGCCTGAAATTTCACCGGAAAGCCAAATATCTCTACCGTTTTGTGAGTAGTGTATATTCCGTCTTTTGTAATTTCTTTGAAAGTAAGACAGCAGCTCAAAAAAGTGACCTGTCCATTCTGCTGGTAACTTATGCTTGAAAGCTGCTGCTATATTATACATGAAATTAAAAAAGAAACACTGGTGGTAAAAGCAGCTGCAAAGGAAACCAATGAGGCATCAGAAAAACATCCCCATAATTTTCCTGCAGATTAATTTGCTTCAAAAATGATGCTGGTACAGCGGCCTCTAAAAGACATCATGCGCACATATCCTTAAGGATGTAGCAAACTTTTGAGTAGTTCATAGTGGATTTGCTTTTGTATTGACAGTTTTTATATACATCTAGGATATTTTGCTTTAGCAATAAATTGTTCGATAAACAACATATTGGTTCTACAAAAAAATGAGTTGGTAAAGACCAACCAAATTCTTGTGTGTATCCTAATAAATCTTCAGCAATTTTAAAGGTGTTTTCTGGTATGTGACTTCAGACTTTTGAATCCTTACAGAGTGCAGTAAGCATGCTATCAGGACTCATTCGTCTTGCTGGCGGGAATGTGCGATCATGTGATTGCGAGTATGTGATTTGCATACTTCTAGCCACATACCGACTAGACGTGTTTGGCCTCCCTCAATGCAAGTGAATCGAGAGAGGCCGAGCACATCTAGTGGGCATGTGACCTCATGTATGCAAATAGCATACTTGCAGTCACACGAATGCCCACTCTTGCTGGTGACACCAGTGAATCTCGCACACTGTAAGTATGCAGAATTCTGCAACCACATAGAGAAGACTGAATAACCTCTTCAATATTCTAAAATCGTATTCCTGTAATGTATAACAGTACTGAAGGGGCAATCTATCAAACATTATTAGGACTAATGTGGATCCAGCTGACCCTTGCCCCGCACTCTTCTCATGGTAGAACAGACTGAATCATTCGCCATGTCAGAATTCCATTCAGATACAAACAGCTGCCAGGTTCCTGAACACAGAGCCCGGGAGACGAGCCAACATCTCCTTGCAGTCTGATCTTACAGGATTCCCCACTTCAAAGCCCAGGGATTGTTTTTTGGAAGCGAGTACTGTCCACTTATCTCTTTATTAACATTTTACACTTGAAATTGAGAGTGTGATTAACATCAATGCAATTTATTCAACTCCAATAATGAAACGCACAACTCAGATGAACAGTTATGGTTGATCTGGCGTAACATTGTCGTTTATACAAAATAGCAGAACATTCATCAAAAGATGAAGATAATTCTGAAACTGATGCATTGTCACTGCAAAATGGCTGTTGCTATAAACATTTACAGTTGTGCTTGTACCTTTACATGCCCCAGGCAAGATTTGTAAAACGTGTATCTTTTTTTGGACAGGTAAAACTATTTTTTACAGCATTCCTCAAAAAGCCATGAATGAAATAAGTAAGGAACACATTGTCAATGAGGAGACCAAATTTTTGGTATTAGCTGGGTAAGGTGAACAAAATCTAAAGGCCGCTTAACACGCTACGATTTATCCGACGATGTCGTCGGGGTCACGGTTTTCGTGACGCACTTCCGTCATCGTCAGCAACATCGTTGCGTGTGACACCTATGTGCGACTCTATTGTTCGTCGTTTGGAACGCAGCAGACATATTGCTACATTTGATACCCTGCCAACGACGAACAACATCCACACGACCGCCTTGGTCAAACAATATATCACTGAACGATGTAGCGTCGTTTGTGAAATGTGTACGTGTGACCGCTACAAAAAGACCTATGAGCGATCAAGGCAAATCGTAACTACGATCTGGGCTTGTCACATCGCTAATGAGATCGTCAGATAAATCGTAGCGTGTAAAGCGGCCTTAAGGGGCTGGGTAAGGTGAGCAAAATCTAACCAGAAAACATTGGTGAAGAATTTGCATTGATAAGCTAAAAAGATATGCATCGGGGGTACTAGGATTTTTCAAAAAGTGAAGGTGCTGGTGTGGGCGTCACAGTCTAGTTACTGATGTACACATGGTTAAAGGGAATCTGTCAGCAGGTTTTTGCTACCTCACCCGTGAGCAGCATAATGTAGGAAAAGAAGACCATGATCCAACAATGTATCAATTAGTTTACTGAATGCAGCAGTTGTGACACAATCAAAGTTCTTAGATGTAGCATGAAGGAAAGCTCAGAAATCTAACCTCACTAGGTCCTCTGTGAACATTGTATATTGACAGTGAGCTGCTCATCAGTGGAGCATTCATAGTTGGACTACTGCTTGGGAGCCCTGTAATCAGGGCAGTGATAATCTACTGTTGATAAAACCTTCATTGTCAGTAAACAACAGCACACAGTGTAATAAGTGACACTTAGGGGCACTTTGCACACTACGACATCGCAAGCCGATGCTTGCGATGCCGAGCACGACAGTCCCCGCCCCCGTCGCAGCTGCGATATCTTGTGATAGCTGCCGTAGCAAACATTATCGCTATGGAAGCTTCACATGCACTCACCTGCCCTGCGACGTCGCTCTGGCCGGCGAACCGCCTCCTTATTAAAGGGGCGGGTCGTGCGGCGTCATAGCGACGTCACACGGCAGGCGGCCAATAGAAGCGGAGGGGCGGAGATGAGCGGGACGAAAACATCCCGCCCACCTCCGTCCTTCCGCATAGCCGGCGTGCGCCGCAGGACGCAGGTAGGAGATGTTCCTTGCTCCTGCGGCTTCACACACAGCGATGTGTGCTGCCGCAGGAACGAGGAACAACATCGTAACATCGGTCCTTCCGAAATTATGGAAATGACCGATGCTACGATTTGGACGCTTTTGTGCTCGTTAATCGTATCATAAAGGATTTACACACTACGATATCGCCTGTGACGCCGGATGTGCGTGACTTTCAATTTGACCCCCACCGACATCGCACCTGCGATGCCGTAGTGTGCAAAGTGCCCCTTAGTGTTTTAACCCCTACAGAATGCTGTTCTAGATTACATAATAACAATCTGGTGACAGATTCCCTTTAAATCACTCTGTGTAAGACTTAGGCTATGTGCCCACGGGGAAAGTGTCCTGTGGATATATCCGCAGGACATTCCGTAGGAGCTCCCAGAAAACCGCAGCACAAATTTGTCTGTTTTGTGCTGCGGATGTATTGCGGAATGTCCTGCGGATATGCTGCGGTCATTCTGCATTGAGGATATAGTACCATGGCTTCGGCACTGCATCCTCAATGCAGAACAAGTGATGGAGTGAACGGGGAGTTCATACTTACCTCCATCACGCAGCACTTCACTTTCCAGTCGTGTATGTCTGCACTTTACAGGAGAAGGTGGGCGGGCCTGAACTAGCTCCGGCTGTCATATGGAAGCCCACCTCCTGCTTCCTGCTCCTGGCTCCACTGCGCTCCTCTGCACCGGAGGAGGTGACTCCAGTGTCTTCTATCAAGGCAGGTAAGTATGGGATCGTGCGGAAAAATACGCAGGAATAATTGACATGCTGCAGATTTTTCCGCAGGGAAATCCGCATTATTTCCTCTGTGGAAAAAAACGCAGCATGGGCACAGCACTCACCAAATGCCATAGAAATGGCTGGGGACTCACTGTACTGCGGATTTTTGAGAAATCTACGGAATTTCCGCAAAAAAATTGCGTCAAATTCCGCAAATTTTCCGCAGTGTGGGCACATAGCCTTACGGTATGTGCACATGCTGCAAAAATTATCTGCACCAAAAAAACGCACCTTGTGGCCGAAAAATGCACCAAAAACGCATGAGGTTTTTGTGCCTTTTTTGTGTACATTTTTGTTGTCTTTTTTTAGTGAACATTGCCTGGGCAGAAGGAAGCAACTGTTTTTCCAATATAACCATGTATGTAGCTTGATTCATATATCATTCGCAAAGATGTTTGTTGAATTTTCTTCACCTAATTTTCAGCTTTACCCAACACCTGGTCGTCTAATGGTTAGACGGAGACCTGGAGAGGCGTATAAGCCACAGTGTTTTGCACCCACTGTGAAATTTGATGGAGGATCAGTGATGATCTGGGGATGCTCCAGCAAGTCTGGAATTGGGCAGGTTAATGTTTGTGAAGGACATATTAATCAAGCCGCATACAAGGTTATCCTAGAAAAAGTCTCCAACTCTGAGGACTGGTTTTTCCAGCAGGACAATGCGCCATGCCACACAGCTAGATCAATCAATGTGTGGATGAAGGACCACCACATCAAAACCCTGTCATGGCCAGCCCAATCTCCAGACCTGAACTCCATTGAAAAACTCTGGAATATAATCAAGAGGAAGATGGATAGTCACAAGCCATCAAACAAAGAAGAACTGCTTAAATTTTTACGCCAGGAGTGGCATAAGGTCACCCAAAAGCAGTGTGAAAGACTGGTGGAAAGCATGCCAAGACGCATGAAAGCTGTGATTAAAAATCCTGGTTATTCCACAAAATATTGATTTCTGAACTCTTCCTGAGGTAAAATATTAGTATTGTTGTATCTAAATGATTATGAACTTGTTTTCTTTGCATTATTTGAGGTCTGAAAGGAATGCATTGTTTTGTTATTTTGACCATTTCTTATTTTCAGAAAATAAATACAAAATTTATTGCTTGGAAATTTGGAGACATGTTGTCAGTAGTTTATAGAATAAAAGAATACATTTACATTGTACTTAAAAATATACCTATAAAGAGAAAAATCAGAAAAACTGACAATTTTGCAGTGGTCTCTTAATTTTTACCAGAGCTGTATATATACACACTTGGTCAAAATTGTTTGTAACCTTGAGTATTTGTTTTTGTTGTTGTTTAATTTTGGTGTTTATTATCCATACTGACTCACTGACTGATGTATTATTGCACAAACAGTAAGCAATGTGTTTTCAAGCTGTATGCTGAATACGTTCATGTTTCAATGAAAATCAATAAAAACAATTGGTTAAAAATTGTTGGCACCCCTCGTTTAATGAAAGAAAAACCTACAATGGTCACAGAAATAATTTGAATCTGACAAAAGTAATAATAAATAAAAAATAATAAATGATTATACATTTGTTTTCTTTGCATTATTTGAGGTGTCTGAAAGCAATGCATTTTTTTGTTATTTTGCCATTTCTCCATTTCGGAGACATGTTGTCAGTAGTTTATAGAATAAAAGAAGTCCATAAAGTGTATGAACAGCTGTGTGATGGATAGTATCAATTAACACACTGGTCATTCTTTTCGTAAAGTAAATCTGTCACCACTTTAGCCTTCTTAAACTGTTAGTATGGGCATACAGTTAAATAGGATGCTGACAATAGCCTTGCCTGTATGACTCATAGTAGATGCCTTGTTGTTGAAAAATCATCTGTTATTGCTTTATATTAATGAGTTCTTCCAGGCTATGGGGTATATGCAGCCTGGAAGATAGCCCTCCCCGCCTTGCTTCATTAGCATCGTTTTGCCGCCTATTATCGTCACAGTCTGCCTGTGTTGTGTAATTACTGCTCTGAAATCCCACGCCTGCACACTAAAAGTTGCGACATTAGCCTGTCACATTCCAATTTTTAACCTAGCTGTGTGGCAACATTTCTGGATTTTATTTAACTATGAAATCACTGTACAGGCAGGCAGGTAGGAAGGAATTAGTGAGAGCAATAGTAATGGACGCAACTGAACTGTAAAGTTCGGAGTCCGTACTGGACAACTTGTATCTATGCATGGACACCGAACACGGACTTCTCAGGGAAGTCCATGTTACTCTTTGGGTTCGGCCACCCAGATAAAAAATGTTTTAAAAAGTTAAAAGGAAGCAAAATAGAGATTAAAACAGAAGAATTTTACTTACCGAGTCTCCCACGCAGCTGTCACACTGCTTCCAGATCAGCTCATTAGCTGTCATGCATATTCACTGCTTTCCCTGAATACCTTCTTTGACAGCGTAAGCAATTGGTTGCATTAAACTGCCGGCATGCTGGCGTCTGTGATTAGTTGTGGAATGTGAAAATAATTGGAAAAAATGCCGTAGAGCCCCCCTTATTTTGATACCCAGTGCAAATAAAGTAGACAGCTACAGTTCCAGCCCTCAGCTATGTGCGTTATTTTGGCTGCATATCAAAATTCAACAGCATGCAGTCCCCCCCCTCCAATTTTGATACCCAATCAAGATAAAGTGGACAGCTGGTTTTTACAGGCTGGGGAGGCCCATGGTTATTAGCCCCCCAATCTAAAAATTTCAGCCTGCAGCCACCACAGAATTGTTGCATCCATTAGATGTGCAAATTCCAGCCCTCACCTGGCTCATCCCGATTGTCCTGGTGCAGTGGTAATCTTGATACTATAATGGGTTAATGACAGCTATGATTTGTCAAAAGATCACAGCTGACATCAAGCCTGTAGTAATGAGTAGGAGTCTATGAGACCCCCCCATTACTAACCCTGTAAGTAAAAAGAAATACACAAAACACACAGAAATATCCTTTATTTTTTTTTATCAAAAAAAACAAACTCTCTTTCTCCAATTTATTAACCCCCAAAACACTCCTGCAGGTCTGAGGTAATCCATAGGAGGTCTCACTATGATCCCAGCACTGCTACATCACAAGTCGTAGTGCACAGTCACATTAGAAAACATGACCAAACACTGCAGCGTCAGGGACATTATACATCTGCAGCTGTGAGCGGTGATGTCACCGAGTTCACCTGAGGTCACAGCTGGAGATTCCCCCGTTACCCCAACTGTGACCTCAGGTGAACTCACTGAAGTCAGAGATTTCACCTCAAGTCAAATCATTGAACTCAATGTCAGATTACCAGATTAGGCAGTAATTAAGTAGCCAATATGCATGAGAGCTAATGAGTGGACCCGGAAGCAGTTTGATAGTTGCGTGAGAGGGAGACTCGGTAAATATAATTCTCCTGTCTTAACCTCTATTTTGCTTCCTTTTAAATTTTTATTTTATTTTCATCAGGGTGGCTGAACACGAACAGTAACACGGATGTCCCTGAGAAATCTGTGCCCAGGGTCTGTGCAATTATACTAAGTATCCGGTAAGAACCCCAAACTTTACAGTTCGGTTTCGCCCGTCACTAGTGCTCTCACTACTTCCTTCCTCCCTGCCTGCATAGCAATTTTCTAGGTAAATAAAATCCAGAAGTCTTACCATACAGCTGGCTTTAAATATTGGATGGTAACAGGCTAATGCCATAACTTTTAGTGTGTAGTCGCGGGATTTCAGAGCAGGAACTACATGTCACAAACAGACTGTAACAACAACAGGAGACGAAAACAAAGCTAATGACGTAAGGAGGGAAGGCTATCTTCCAGGCAGCATACGCCCCATAGCCTGGAAGAACTCATTAACATAAAGTGATAAAAGATAATATTTCAACAACAAGGCGTCTGCTATGAGGCATACAGGTAAGACTATTTTCAGCATCCTATTAAATATATGACCATATTAACAGTTTAAAAAGGTCAAAGTGGTCACAAATTTCCTTTAAACAAGTACCGTAGATCAAATCTTACAATTTCTTCCTGAGGTATGTAAAATATATCTTTGTACCGTGTTAGCCAGTAGAGATAAAAAATTGTTTAAAAGAACTGAGAGTCCTCAGTGGTTGATACCTTTTAATGGCTAACTGAAAAGATGGTAATAATAGCAAGTTTTCGAGACTACTCAGGTCTCTTCTTCAGGCATGGAATAACACAAAATCTGAAGAGTCACATATTTATACACAACAGGACATAGAATAGTGCAGTAAAAAAAAAAAAAAAAAAAAGTTATATGAAACAGAACTGTTCTGTTTCATATAACTTTTTTTTTTTTTTACTGCACTATTCTATGTCTTGTTGTGTATAAATATGTGACTTTTCAGATTTTGTGTTATACCATGCCTGATGAAGAGACCTGAGTAGTCTCGAAAGCTTGCTATTATTACCATCTTTTCAGTTAGCCATTAAAAGGTATCAACCACTGAGGACTCTCAGTTCTTTTAAACAATTTTTTTTCCTGAGGTATGTAATCTGTGAATCCTAATATCTCTGTAACTAGAATTAAAAAAATACTACCAATATTTTGCTGTTGCTCTGACTTATGATTTACTAATATATGAGCAGTTTTAACATTTGAAGGGGTTTATCATTTTTAAGGAGGGAAGTCATACGTTCTGTCAGTGTAGAATAATGTCATTTGCTAGGGTGTAAACAGGAAGCTGTCAGAATCTTAAATTACACAGCTATTCTCAGTGAAACTGAAGCTAAAAGATGACTTTAGTACAATTTTATTAAGATTTTTCTTCTCAGCCAGAGCTTTGAGCTTTTTTTGGAAATACATTTAGCATGAATGTAAACTATTACCATACCTGTTTTTTAAAGGGGTACACTAAGAGCAGGTTCAAATGTGGCAAATATGTGGATGATTTATTATACTTATTCCACTCAATGAAGATCGAATACGATACATCTGAACGGCCAAAATATTGTATCACATTCCCCCAAGCTGGCCACTGTCACGAGGTGTAATTTAAGACTTCTAACATCATTATTATTTGCAGAGACTGCAAAAATGTGAGGCAAGCACAGGCTGCTTTTCGTAGGGCAGTTCCATAAAGTGCCACGGAATTAGGTCACTTCACTCATTCATCTACCGGCCCCTTTTGACACTTACATCTTTCAAAAGTGAAAGATGCAGCCTGTTAAACATTAAATGCTACAGGTAAACAAGGAGCTTGTATCTTGCAGACAAATACAATCCAGAACTTACTTAGACGCTGTCTCCTTATCATATTGACACCGCAGGTCAAGCAGCTCCCTCTGTGTTGTCTTCAGTGCTGCATAACAAAATAAAACACAAGCATTTGCTGAAATTGTCTGCGATTCCATTTCACAAAGAGATTAATAACCAGGTCAAATAACAAAAGTCTATTTCAAGAGCCATCGGGATACAAGACGACAGCTCATTCATTTCAGCTTTTGTCACATCTGTCTTCTCCATTCTCCCTTTGAATTTTAAAGAAAACAAAAAGCCTCTTTTCCGCAAACAATCCACCAGTGAAGACTGCGAGGTCTGTAGTGAGGACGTATGCTGGCGTCTACCACATTCAGCTCCTCAAATAGAGATAAGTATCGACAGGTTCTCCATGTCTTGATTACCTATGTCCCATAGTGCTCTAGGGGTTATTTAGAGCCATGAGGATTGTCAGTTCTTTACACTGCTAAGTGCTATCCCAGTTATTTTAATAGGAGGAATTTGGGCATGAGCAGCATGTAGTGGTGTAACCTGATTCTCATGGGCCCCAATGTAAAATCTCCAACAGGTCCACCAACTATAAGGGATGTATAATTGAACTAGTCTTCTCATATAGACCAAAGGGACCTTTTGGAGCCCCTAGGCTCCAGGGTTAAGGTGCCACTGCAACCCCTGCATCCACTATAGTTATTCCACTGGCACCATGCCCTGAAATTGCATTTACCATATATTAGGACTGATGGGGCTGAGACTGCTAGCCAATAAAACCTCTAAGGTACTATTATTATTATTATTATTATTATAAGGTACCCTTTTTTATAACTAAAGATATATTGTTTATGATTTCTCAACAATCAAATGTGTCGATGAGTCTTTTCTTAACAATCAGGATTATTGTTGGCCAACACACATACTATATTGTATGAAAATAGTGTAATGTAATAAGGAAAAATTTACTGCAGAAACGTGAGACAAGATTTCACCATTACATACAACAATGGCAGAAAAGTGTGATGAAATACTATTAAAAAACCCCTATTTTTACAGAGACCTCACAAAATATAACTTTAAGACTACGTGCCCACGATCAGGGTTCACAGCATTTTGGACAATCAGTATAGTTCAGGTGCGTCCAAAATGCTGCGATGTACAGTAGAAGCACAGTGGATGGGATTTGTAGGAATCCCATGCCCACTGTGCATGTACTGCCCATAGCATAAACTGACCTGCGGTGCAGCTTTCTAAGCCACAAACATGTCAATTCTTTGCTGCGGAGTCGCAAGCGTTCTTTGCTGGGAGAACAGAAGAGAGAGATCGGAACAGCCCGAGCCCGGATTGTGGGCTCAGCACATCCTCTCCTGCAGGGCTATGAGTGCTCTCCGCAGGAGACCACAGCTGCCTGTGCCCTGATCGTGTTTGGGCAGCTGCGGTCTTTTTCTCTGTTCTTCCTGTGCAGCAATAAATTGACATGCTGCGGCTCAGGAAGTTGCACCGCAGGTCAGTTTATGCTGCGGAAAAAACAAACCCGGTGGGCATGGGATTTCTAGAAATCCCATCCACTGTGCTTCTACTGTACAACACAACATTTTTGATGCAGTGAAAACATGCTGCGTCCAAAACACTGTGAACCCTGATCGTGGGCACACAGTCTTACGCTCACATTGCACATCTACTTTATGGACGTTTAAACCTGGCAACACTGCCACTTTGTGTCACAACAGTGTTTCGGCATGAAGCCCAGTAGGTTTCCACTAACCTGAATGAAGAACCTTGATCTTCTCCTCAGCCTCACCAAGTCTGACCGCTAAAGTAATCTGTGCTTCCTGCAATCCTCTGAAGATAAAAAGACATATCAAGTATCATTACTACAACACAATGAAATGAAGAACGTTATTAGGAATTCAATTTAACATTAGAAATAAAATGTAAATTGGATGAGTGGGAGTTAATTGAGAGGAATCTTTCCCTCTCATTGTGTCACAGTGTCATCACATCAGACTAGTAGTAGTGCTGGCACTCTGATCATACAGCTCCTTGTGCATGCACATTGTAACAGAAGGGACAACATTGTACCATGTTTCTCCAAACATTTTGCTCCGAAAAATGCCCTAGGGCTTATTTTCAGGGGATGTCTTTTTTTCCCATGAACAGCAATCTACATTTTATTCCTTAACAAAACAAAAAAAATCAACATTTATTCAAATATAGTCATATTGCATTGTGGGAGATCAATATAGCTCCAAACCCTGTGTGTAACATGTGTGTGCATCTATCAATGTATTATATATCTATCCATCTATCTACTATGACATATAGATAGATAGATAGATAGATAGATAGATAGATAGATAGATAGATAGATAGTTAGAAAGTTCTTTTAGACTCCTACAAGTAAGAGACCTTTGGTCACATAACTGTTAAGTCATCAAAGGTCCTTTAACAATCTTAACCTTGAAATACAAATGTTGGAGTCTCTAAAGGTACCGTCACACATAGCGACGACGACAACGACATCGCTGCTAAGTCACCATTTTCTGTGACATAGCAGCGACGTTCCGTTGCTGTCGCTGTGTGTGACATCCAGCAATGACCTGGCCCCTGCTGTGAGGTCGCCCGTCGTTGCTGAACGTCCTGCTTCATTTTTTGCTCGTCGCTCTCCCGCTGTGAAGCACACATCGCTGTGTGTGACAGCGAGAGAGCGATGAACTGAAGCGAGCAGGGAGCAGGGAACCGGCGTCTGGCAGCCTGCGGTAAGCTGTAACCACGGTAAACATCGGGTAACCAAGAAGCCCTTTCCTTGGTTACCCGATATTTACCTTAGTTACTAGCGTCCGCCGCTCTCACGCTGCCAGTGCCGGCTCCCTGTTCCCTGCATACGTAGCTGGAATACACATCGGGTAATTAACCCGATGTGTACTCTGGCTAGGAGTGCAGGGAACAGGAAGCCGGCACTGGCAGTGTGAGAGCGGCGGACGCTAGTAACTAAGGTAAATATCGGGTAACCAAGAGAAGTGCTTTCCTTAATTACCCGATATTTACCTTAGTTACGCTTCCACGCGTCGCTGCTGGCTGGGGGCTGGTCATTGGTCACTGGTGAGATCTGCCTGTTTGACAGCTCACCAGCGACCATGTAACGACGCAGCAGCGATCCTGATAAGGTCAGATCGCTGGTCGTGATCACTGCTGCGTCGCTATGTGTGACATCACCTTAAGAGAGTGGGGCCCTGAGAAATTGTGCAGCTTACCTACTCCTAACGCCAGATCAGAATAACTTATTTTTGGACTGGGGATTATATTTCAAACACACTACAAAAATAATAATAATAATAATAATAATAAGTGGTGCAAATTCCTGCTGTCCTAGTACTGGTAAATGTGAACATATCCTTAGCTATGGTAGACTTATGTTGTGGTAGTGTTTTGGGAAGGTTGGCTAGTTAGTTACAACTGCTGATCACAACATATTGTTCTTTTCCCTGTTTTGCTGGAACTGATAAGATCTGTATCAAAAAATGTTTTTTTATTACATGAAAGTCCAAAGCCAGAGAAAGTCCATACAGAAACGTTTCGACCAATTTAGGTCTTAATCAAAGGACTATCTTTGTGAGGCAGGAGGTGGTGAGACAAAATTCAGAGGCGCGACCCAATGAACCTCCAAGGGATTGGTATTCAGAATATGTAAAAAAAAATTAGACCTGAAACGCATATGACAATGTATGTCGCTACTTGGGTCCTCACATGAGCAGAGGATGCTGTGTAACCGTATATCCTGTGGTTCAAGTTCATAAGAACAAAGAAGCTAATCTGCGAGTACCCATGTCAAAGTGAGTGGTAAATGGCAGTGGAAATACCCTGGTAAGTAATCTTAGTTATGTCAGGTGCTGTGCAGAGGAGCAAATATCCACTATATGAGGACAATGAATACTGTATCCGTGCAGGGATGCACGTGTGGAGTAGGGTCCAGGTGGAGGTCTAGCGTGGTACAGACAGATTAGTAGGGATACCAAATGTGAGCTTAGGAATAGGGTAAAAGCAGCCAGAACATACCTTATTTAAGATATTGAGGGACTGGGAAAGTACACCCGTAGCGGGTAATGGCAAAGTCCTGTGTGTGTGTAGCAAAGACCGGCTCCCTGCGGCTCCCTGCGCACCAGGGTAATCAGGAAGAGTCGGTAAAGTTCCTGGGCTGTCGCATCTAATGGATGCAACAATTCCGGGTGGCTGCTGGCTGAAATTTTTAGGCAGGGTGGCTCCCAATAACGTGGGTCTCCCCAGCCTGAAAATACCAGCCCTCAGCGGTAAGGCTTTATCTTTATTTCTTGTACTGTATTATGTAGACACGCCCACTGGTGGCTGTGATTGGTTGCAGTCAGACAGCTATTACTCAGCATGGGGGCGCGTCTGACTGTAACCAATCACAGACGGGGAGGAGTAAATATTAATGAGCGGGTGAAGTGAATATGTTATGAGGCTAATGAGAGAGTCGGGAAGAGGAATGAGAGGCAGCGGGAGGATTGTGACAGCCGCGTGCGCCGGTGATGAGAGAGAGAGAGAGCTGTATGTAGATATTCATGTGGTAACTCACATATAATTATACAGTCATATGAAAAAGTTTGGGCACCCCTATTAATGTTAACCTTTTTTCTTTATAACAATTCGGGTTTTTGCAACAGCTATTTCAGTTTCATATATCTAATAACTGATGAACTCAGTAATATTTCTGGATTGAAATGAGGTTTATTGTACTAACAGAAAATGTGCAATACGCATTTAAACAAAATTTGACTGGTGCAAAAGTATGGGCACCCTTATCAATTTCTTGATTTGAACACTCTTAACTACTTTTTACTGACTTACTAAAGCACTAAATTGGTTATGTAACCTTATTGAGCTTTGAACTTCATAAGCAGGTGTATCCAATCATGAGAAAAGGTATTTAAGGTGGCCACTTGCAAGTTGTTCTCCTATTTGAATCTCCTATGAAGAGTGGCATCATGGGCTCCTCAAAACAACTGTCAAATGATCTGAAAACAATGATTATTCAACATAGTTGTTCAGGGGAAGGATACAAAAAGTTGTCTCAGAGATTTAAACTGTCAGTTTCCACTGTGAGGAACATAGTAAGGAAATGGAAGAACACAGGTACAGTTCTTGTTAAGCCCAGAAGTGGCAGGACAAGAAAAATATCAGAAAGGCAGAGAAGAAGAATGGTGAGAACAGTCAAGGACAATCCACAGGATTGGAGGTGCCAAAGACCTGCAGCTTCATCTTGCTGCAGATGGTGTCAATGTGCATCGGTCAACAATACAGCGCACGTTGCACAAGGAGAAACTGTATGGGAGAGTGATGCGAAAGAAGCCGTTTCTGCAAGCACGCCACAAACAGAGTCGCCTGAGGTATGCAAAAGCACATTTGGACAAGCCAGTTACATTTTGGAAGAAGGTCCTGTGGACTGATGAAACAAAGATTGAGTTGTTTGGTCATACAAAAAGGTGTTATGCATGGAGGCAAAAAAACACGGCATTCCAAGAAAAGCACTTGCTACCCACAGTAAAATTTGGTGGAGGTTCCATCATGCTTTGGGGCTGTGTGGCCAATGCCGGCACCAGGAATCTTGTTAAAGTTGAGGGTCGCATGGATTCAACTCAGTATTGTCACGCTCCCCGGCTCCCCTGCCATGCTCCCCGGCTCCCCTGCCACGCTCCCCGGCTCCCCTGCCACGCTTCCCCGCTCTCATGTCACGCTCCGCCGCTCCCGTGCCATGCTTCCCGGTCCCCTGCTCCACAGCCTCCATGCTCCCTCACCTGCGTCCTCCAGGCAACCCGGTCCCCGCTCCCGGCGCCCGTCGGCAACGCTGAGCCAGCCCGCACTCCTGCCTCCTGTGCACCGCTCCCTGCTCTGGCTTCTGGCACCCGGGCCTCGCGCATGCGCATTAGGGCGCACGCGTGGTCATTGACCCTCTCTTAAAGGGCCAGCATCCTCCAACAGGATATTGAAGAATCAGGTACAGGGTATATAGGGGGTTCCTTTCCAAGTGGGCGGGGCCTGTTCTTCGTGTTTGCTAAGCTAGGAGTTAGGTAAGTATGGAACAAGGCACAGGGAGACCTATCTCTCTTGTAGAGTCGCTCCTGTCTCGCCAACCGGTCCCGACGATTCCAGAACCCCGAACGGTGACTGTCCGCCATCTCGTCAGTCCCTACCATCTCCGATCCCTGTATCCGTGTGGTGACCCACCTCCTCGCTCCGTTGGTTCCGGATTCTGCCTGACATCATCTCGGCCTCCGAACCTGAGCTCCGTCACCCGGATTACCTTCAGAGACTCCGTGGTCCCAGGGACTTCTTCACTCCACTCCTCTGAACGGACTGTCCTGCTACCCGTAGTGCTCCGGCTACCGGGCACCTTGCCCTCGGTGAGGTGTTCAGCCCAGTGGATCCACCTCCTGGGCCTACCCATCCTCCTGGTCCTAACAGTAAGAACAGGCCATGGATCCCACCGAAGCACTAGCGGCCCAGCTGGGCAACTTTCAGCAGGAACTCGGACGACAGCGCGAGACCCAGTCCCGCATGCTGGCCTTCATGTCCTCGGTGGATACCCGCCTGAACACGCTGCAAGCAACTGCCACGTCCCTGGCATCTCAGGCTTCAACAGCACAGTCCACGGCCGCAGTTCCCGTGGCGGCTTCCTCGGAAGCCTCTAAACTCCGCTTGGCCTCTCCACCCCGATATGCCGGAGATCCTAAGACCTGCAGAGGATTCTTGAATCAGTGCTCCCTCCACTTTAAGCCTAGGGTTGGTAGGAGAGGCCACCCTAGGAGCTGGGACTCCCTCAGACCCGGTTACGTGGACTGTTCAAGTGACAACGGGAGAGACGCGGTTCACGGCCGAGGCGTACCTCGATTCCGGGGCAGCAGGCAATTTCATCCAGCAGGCCACGGTGGACAAGTACCAGGTGCCGGTTACTCCACTCGACAAACCCCTCGTGATTGCCTCTGTAGATGGGAGACCCCTCTCTGACACCATCTCGTGGATCACCAAGCCAGTAGAACTACGTATCGGTGCCCTGCACACCGAGAACATCACTCTCTACGTCCTCCCACACATGTCTCATCAAATCCTGCTGGGACTGCCCTGGTTACGGACACACGAACCGTCGGTCAGCTGGCGTACTGGTGAAATTACCCGATGGGGCTCCTCTTGCCACAAGAACTGCCTGAAGTCCATACAGCCCATCCGACGACCTCCGGTTCCGGAGTCCCTACCAGGACTGCCTTGAGCCTATTGGTCCTTCGCGGACGTCTTTGATAAAAAGGAGTCAGAGGTACTGCCGCCACATCGTCCTTACGACTGTGCCATCGACCTACTCCCGGGAACTACACCACCTCGAGGACGGATATATCCTTTGTCCCCTGCTGAAACAAGAGCCATGTCTGCCTACATCACTGAGAACCTGGCAAGGGTATTCATCCGGAGATCCTCCTCTCCTGCTGGAGCAGGCTTCTTCTTCGTTAAGAAGAAAGAGGGCGACCTGCGCCCATGCATTGACTACCGGGGATTGAACCAAATCACCGTAAAGAATAAATACCCCCTGCCGCTCATCCCCGAATTGTTTGATCGGCTTAGAGGAGCTCGTGTGTTTACCAAGTTGGATCTTCGGGGTGCCTACAACCTGGTCCGCATCCGCTCTGGGGACGAATGGAAGACCGCATTTAACACTCGCGATGGGCACTACGAGTATTGTGTGATGCCCTTCGGCCTGTGTAACGCACCGGCAGTCTTTCAAGAATTAGTGAACGACGTGTTCCGGGACCTTCTCTACGTCTGTGTGGTGGTGTATCTGGATGACATCCTGGTCTTCTCTCCGGACTTCCAGACCCACAGAGAGAACGTGCAGCTGGTACTACAAAGACTGAGAGAGAATCGTCTGTACGCCAAGTACGAGAAGTGTGTCTTCGAGCAGTCTTCTCTTCCCTTCCTGGGTTACGTAATCTCCGATACCGGCCTGCAGATGGACCCAGAGAAGGTCTCTTCCATTCTCAACTGGCCTCCTCCTTCCGGACTGAAGGCAATTCAACGGTTTCTTGATTTTGCGAACTATTACCGTCAGTTCATCCCTCACTTCTCTGCCCTGACTGCGCCTCTCTCTGCCTTGACCAAGAAGGGGGCTAATCCAAAGAACTGGTCACCTGCGGCCGACACCGCGTTTGGCTCCCTGAAATGGGCATTTGCTTCCTCTCCTGTGCTCCACCGTCCTGAGTTAAACCGACAGTTCCCCTTGGAGGTGGATGCCTCCTCCTCTGGAGCCGGAGAAGTGCTCATGCAGAAGTCCTCCTCCGGGAAGATGGTTACTTGCGGTTTCTTCTCCAAGAGCTTCTCAGCGCCTGAACGCAACTACACCATCGGTGACCGAGAGCTATTAGCAGTCAAACTGGCTCTGGAAGAATGGCGCTACCTTCTGGAGGGAGCAGTGTACCCCGTGATAATTTACACGGACCACAAGAACCTGGAATACCTGCGGTCTGCTCAGCGACTGAACCCACGACAAGCCAGGTGGTCCTTGTTCTTTGCCAGGTTCGATTTTCAGCTCCATTTTCGGCCCGCGGATAAGAATGTGCGAGCAGATACCTTGTCCAGGTCATTCGTGCCCATGGAACAGGAGGAGGAGACATCCCAGCCCATCATCTGCCCAAGTAAAATCATTCCGGTGGCTCCTGTCACTCTGGGCCAGATACCGCCCGGGAAGACCTATGTCTCTGAAACTGACAGACAAAAAGTGTTGCAATGGGGCCATGCCTCGAAAATAGCCGGCCATGCTGGTCAGAAGAGAACATGGAGTACAATTGTACGTCACTACTGGTGGCCATCCCTTCGCACGGACGTCGCATCTTTTGTCTCAGCCTGCTCCTCTTGTGCCCGGAACAAGACGCCCAAACACCTGCCATATGGTCGCCTTCTGCCGCTGCCAATTCCCTCCGTTCCGTGGCAACACATTGCAATGGACTTTATTACAGACTTGCCCTTGTCCGCCGGACACACAGTCATATGGGTCGTGGTGGATCGGTTCTCCAAAATGGCTCATTTCGTCCCTATGGCTGGACTGCCCTCTGCCCAGGAACTCGCTGACGCCTACATACAGCACATCTTCCGGTTGCATGGCTTTCCCTTACACATTGTGTCCGACAGAGGAACTCAGTTTACCTCCCGCTTCTGGAGGGCCCTCTGCAAACATCTGGGAGTGGCTCTGGACTTTTCTTCAGCCTACCATCCTCAGTCGAATGGCCAAGTGGAACGAGTCAATCAGATCCTGACCTCCTTCTTGCGTCACTACGTTAACACCCATCACGACGACTGGTCCATGCTCCTTCCTTGGGCTGAATTCTCCCATAACCATCACGTCAGTGAGTCCTCCTCCAGCTCTCCCTTCCATGTCGTTTACGGACTTCAGCCTTCCGTCCCATTACCTGTATCTTCTTCCTCGGATGTCCCTGCTGCTGATACCGTAGTCCATGACTTTTCAACAATTTGGGACTCTGTCAAGACGTCCCTTGGACGTGCTTCCCTGCGGATGAAGAGACACGCGGACAAAAGGCGTTTGGATCCTCCGTGTTTCTCTCCAGGAGACCTGGTCTGGCTTGCTTCCAAATATGTCCGATTGAAGCTACCATCATACAAGCTGGGCCCTCGCTACATCGGGCCGTTTAAAGTCATCGGCAAGATAAATGAGGTCTCCTACAAGCTGCAGCTCCCGGCCACGATGAGGATACCCAACTCCTTTCACGTCTCCCTGCTCAAGTCGGTTGTCCTTGGTCCCTTCTCCGCTGCTGCCAGTTCTGCTCCTCCTCCTATTGCTGACGATGACATCTATGCGGTAAGGGATATCGTGGCCATGAAAACCGTGCGGGGCCGACAGTTCTTCCTGGTGGACTGGGCTGGGTATGGTCCTGAGGATAGGTCCTGGGAACCCCGGGAGAATGTGGGTACTCCCCTGATACGTGCCTTCCTGTCCCGGTTGCGGGGAGGGGGGCGTGGGGGAGGGGGTACTGTCACGCTCCCCGGCTCCCCTGCCATGCTCCCCGGCTCCCCTGCCACGCTCCCCTGCCACGCTTCCCCGCTCACATGTCACGCTCCGTTGCTCCCGTGCCATGCTTCCCGGGCCCCCGCTCCACAGCCTCCATGCTCCCTCACCTGCGTCCTCCAGGCAACCCGGTCCCCGCTCCCGGCGCCCGTCGGCAACGCTGAGCCAGCCCGGCACTCCTGCCTCCTGTGCACCGCTCCCTGCTCTGGCTTCTGGCACCCGGGCCTCGCGCATGCGCATTAGGGCGCGCGCGCGGTCATTGACCCTCTCTTAAAGGGCCAGCGTCCTCCAACAGGATATTGAAGAATCAGGTACAGGGTATATAGGGGGGTTCCTTTCCAAGTGGGCGGGGCCTGTTCTTCGTGTTTGCTAAGCTAGGAGTCAGGTCTGCCTGTGCCTTGTTCCATACTTACCTATCTCTCTTGTAGAGTCGCTCCTGTCTCGCCAACCGGTCCTGACGATTCCAGAACCCCGAACGGTGACTGTCCGCCATCTCGTCAGTCCCTACCATCTCCAATCCCTGGATCTGTGTGGTGACCCACCTCCTCGCTCCGTTGGTTCCGGATTCTGCCTGACATCATCTCGGCCTCCGAACCTGAGCTCCGTCACCCGGACTACCTTCAGAGACTCCGTGGTCCCAGGGACTTCTTCACTCCACTCCTCTGAACGGACTGTCCTGCTACCCGTAGTGCTCCGGCTACCGGGCACCTTGCCCTCGGTGAGGTCTTCAGCCCAGTGGATCCACCTCCTGGGCCTACCCGTCCTCCTGGTCCTAACAAGTATCAGCAGATTCTTGACAATAATGTGCAAGAATCAGTGACGAAGTTGAAGTTACGCAGGGGATGGATATTTCAGCAAGACAATGATCCAAAACACCGCTCCAAATCTACTCAGGCATTCATGCAGAGGAACAATTACAATGTTCTGGAATGGTCATTCCAGTCCCCAGACCTGAATATCATTGAAAATCTGAGGGATGATTTGAAGCGTGCTGTCCATGCTCGGCGACCATCAAACTTAACTGAACTGGAATTGTTTTGTAAACAGGAATGGTCAAATATACCTTCATCCAGGATCCAGGAACTCATTAAAAGCTACAGGAAGCGACTAGAGGCTGTTATTTTTGCAAAAGGAGGATCTACAAAATATTAATGTCACTTTTATGTTGAGGTGCCCATACTTTTGCACCGGTCAAATTATGTTTAAATGCGGATTGCACATTTTCTGTTAGTACAATAAACCTCATTTCAATCCAGAAATATTACTCAGTCCATCAGTTATTAGATATATGAAACTGAAATAGCTGCTGCAAAAACCCAAATTGTTATAAAGAAAAAAGGTTAACATTAATAGGGGGCCCAAACGTTTTCATATGACTGTACATAGATTGCAGGGGATGCAGGACGCATGCTTTGCTTTTACACTGCAGTGCAATACACAGCGTAAATGCATGTACCGTAAGTACGCAACGTACGCATGAGCCCTTAGGGTGGAAAAATGCTGGCAAAAAAGTTGCAAAGATTTGATGCTGTAATTTATTTTCTGCTTCAAATTTGCAAGGGGAAAAAAGGAACATATGCACAAAACTTCAGAATTCTCATTGACTTTGCTGGCATCGGGATTTGCATGCAATTTTGTGACAAAACTGAAGTCAAAAACACAAAAAAATGCAATAGAAATGCACTGTGTGCACATAAGCTAAACACTTGATCTGCTTGAGTCTCTCTACCTACATTTTAATAAACTTCTTTTTTATTTGCACAGCATCCAACATTTGCCTGCCCCTTGGATCGCTACACATTAATCATCTTCAGGTATTTAATTTAACACTGTTTGCGTTTCTCTGCAAGCAAACCCGTTATTAGCTGAATAAGTATTAAATAATGATTTATGAAAAGGCATCAACAAGGATCTGGGCAGAGAGAGGATGCACTGGTCATGGTTAATTATCCGTTATGATTCTGCACTCCATTCCCTGTACTTTACAAGACCATTGTAGTAATGCTGATACCAGCAACTACACCAGGTTATGTAAAAAAGTTACATAATAAAAAAAAAAATCTCAAGTCAGATATCAAACAACTAATAGAAGATAGGAAAATTTAATGAAAGAGTCATGTAAGCTACTTGTGTATTTTTTGTTCCCTAAAATACACCGGAATATAAGACGCACCCCAAATTTAGAGAAAGAAAATTGGTAAAAAAAGTTTTGATGAATATAGGGTCAATCTTATAATCCAATTGTATTGGGGGTTGGGGGGTGGCAGTAGTGGTGGTAGAGTTGGGTCACAGGGAGGCAGAGGCTGTGGTGGAGTAGGTGCGGCAGGTGTCTAGGCTATACTAAGGGTGCTGTGAGACAGGAGCCATCCTCGGTGACTGTAGGTAACAAAATAGTGATGTGGGCTTCAAAGAAATGGCACCCAGAGTGTGTGCGCAGATTGAGCTATCGGTTTAATGAAGAGCAGAGATCTCATCTGCGCACTTGCTAACTCCGGGAGCCATTTTCCTTAAGTCTGCTGCTAGAAGATCAACGGGCCAGAGGCGACGCGTGCGCAGATGAACTCTCGACTCGTCATTGAGCCGAAAGTTCAATCTGCACACGCGACAACTCTGGGCGCAAATTCTTTGAAGCCCTCACCGCCAACATATTCTTTAATCACTGGGAATGGCTCCTACATCACTGAGACACCCGCAGTATCGCTCTACTCCTGCCACCGCCATCTGACCCTGCTCCACTGCACTCCCACCACCCCCCGGTAAGCTACAACCAGATTATAAAATGCACCTCCCATTTTCCTTCCAAATTTTTGGAAGAAAAAGTAGGTCTTATAATCTGCAAAATACGGTAGATTTTTTGTGTTTAACGTTTTAATGACCATGCAATTTTTCAATTTTGTGCTTTAGTTCCCCCCTTATTCCAAGAGCCACAACATTTTTATTTTTCTGGCGATATAGCCATGTGAAGGGCTTGATTTTTGCGGGAGGAGATGTACCGTATTTTTCGTTTTATAAGACGCACCGTATTATAAAACGCACTCCAAATTTAGAGATAAAAAAAGGTTAAAAAAATAAAAATGGGGTCCGTCTTATACTCCGGTGTTGTCTTACTGGAGGGAGGAAGCAGTGGTGGTGAAGCGAGGTCAAATGAGGCAGAGGTTGTGCTGGCAGCCGCGGCGAGTGAGTTGTGGCAGCGGCAGCGGGTCAGTGGCGGCAGCGGGTTAGTGGCGGCAGCAGCGGCAGGTCAGTAGTGATAGCAGGTCAGTAATGGTGGCGGGTCAGTGGTGGAGCAGGCCGATGCAATGCGTGTCCCAGTATGTCCGTGGTCCCGGTTCAAATGATGGCGTCTGGAGCTGCGCATGCGCAGGTGGAGCTCTCATCCAAGGGCTCCATCTGCGCATGCGCTGACTCCCGGCGCCATCATTTGCAACCGGGACCGCGGACACACTGGGACACCTGCCGCACAGCCACCGCAGTCCGCACAGTCACCCGTCCGCACGCACAGAGTGGCAGCCAGCAGACCAACCGGCTGCCCACCCACAGTCGTCCTCCAGGACAGAGAGGCAGCCGGCACCGACAGGCACCCGGCTGCACGCACGCAACCACAGGCACCCGGCCGCCCGAACACACCCGGTCGTCACACAGACAGTTCCCCCCCCCTCCCCGTAAGCTATATTTGGATTTTAAGATGCACCCCTCATATTCCTCCCAAATTTTAAAGGTTTATACAATTACATAGATACCAAACATTTATAGTTTTTGTTTTATTAAAGTTGTGGGGAAAAAAAAAAAAAAACAGAAATTTTGAAAAAATAAATCAATCTTGCTTGTGTCACAACCAGAGATGAGTGAACTTGAGGTTCGGGTTTCCAACCGAAAACAAAATTTAAAAATCAAGGTGTGGGTTTGTGGGTCAGAAGTTTTATATGCGAACAAAACTCATGTGAGCAGTGCTGTGCTCGGGTACACTCGGTGCCCAGCCCAGTGCAAGCCGCTTGCAGTGTTTGAACGGCTTACAGTGGGGGTAACAGCAGCATGATCGAAGGTAATGTGCAACACTAAAAAAGTTTGAAAAAGCCTGCCCACCCTCCCCCTGAAGTATTCTTTTTATGGCTGACTGTTTGTGGGTGGAGACTCAAACTGCCAACCAGTGACTGGATCTGGGGTTCGGGTCAAACTCGAGCCTGTGGAACTAGGCTCGTTTGCTGCCGGCGAACCAAGCCTCAACGGAACCGCTTATCTCTAGTCACAACTTTCCAAGTGCCGTAACATTTTAAATTTTTAGGATCTGGGGCTGTGCGAGGTCTTGTTTTTTGCGCCCCGAGCTGATGTTTTTATTGATATTATTTTGGTGTCTATACAATGTTTTGATCGCCTGTTATTAAATTTTTTTCACTTTTTAGTTTTTAATGTGGTAAAAGGAGGGTGATTTTTTTTTTCTAAACACTATTTTTCTACTTTGTATTGCATGTAATAGTGCCCTTAGAGGACTTGAATCTGAAATGGTCTGATCACTTATTCTATATACTGCAATGCTACAGTCTCCTGTGAATGCCGGCCAATGGGCTGGTTTTCACAAGAGTACTGTCATGACAACTCATCATTGTCCCGAGATCGCATCATGGGCATGCCAATGAAGGCTCAGAACAGCACGCCCCACTGCTGGCGTGCGGTAAAGGGAACCTGTGAGGTCCCATATGCGTTCTAACCTACAAGCAGGGTGATGTGTGGCCTAGAAACCCCTTCCTACCCATCTGTGTTGTAATATTGTGTAATATGAATTTATTAAAAAACATTTTATAACTTAGGCTACATGCTGCATTTTTTGCTGTGTTTTTGGCTGCAGTTTTGTTGTCAGAACTTTCTGACATTTGACTTCCAGCAAAGTCTATGAGAAGTCAGATTTGTCATGCGCACATTGCAGTTTATTTGTCAGCGTTTTATTTGTCAAAAGTTTGTGACAAAAAAAATGCAGCATGTTCATTCTTCCTGCGTTTTTGTCAACATTTGTCACAAAAACGCAGCAAAAACGCATGTTGTGAAAAACGCACCAAAAACGCACCTACAATTATAAGCATTTTTTGTGACATTTCCAGGCTCTCTCTGACAACGTGCAGTTTGGCTGCAGTTTTGGCTGCAGTTTATGAACACAAATAGATGCAGCGTGCGCATGTAGGCGTCGCTTCGGACCGTGGGCATGATACCATGGATTTACATGAGCGACATCACCGTCAAATCCTGGAGATCCCACGCATGCGTGCTTTTCATTCACGCAGCCTTCTTAACCAGATGTTTACTTGCGGGCTTTAGACACGCTCTGCACATGGTCGGAACCGCAGAAGTCTTCTGATCATGCACAGTGCACTTGGGAAACCGACAAGCAAACACCCGGATAATAAGGCTGCGCAAATGGTAAGTGCGCACGCGCGGGATCTCCAGGAGCTGACGGTGACGTCGCTCATGTAAATCCATGGTATGAAACCCAGAGGGGCGTGATACCACGGAAAGCATGCAAACGCCCGGGGACTATGCTTATTTACATGTGAACACGTAAGTTATAAAACTTTTTTTATAAATTCATATTACACAATATTACAACACAGGGATAGGTAGGAAGGGGTTACTATACCACACATCACCCTACTTGTAGGTTAGATTGGATAAGGGACCTGACCGGTTCACTTTAAATGCTCCTATATTAGATTGACAATGTCATTTAACAAGCTAACAGCAGCGGGTTTAGTGCCAGTCCATCTGCGGCTGTTAGGCCATGTGCGCACTTTGCGTTGAGTGAGTTGCAGTTCTAAACGCATCCTCTGGCAGAAATTGTATTTGTCAAATTTGGTTTTGACCACAAAAACACTAAAAATACGCTTGCGTTTTTACCGCGATTTACATGCTTTTTCATTGCTAAAGTCATATGCGTTTTGAATACAAATACACTACTAAATAAAGTTTAAACATTCAAACACTAGGGAAAAAAAGGAAAAAATGATTACAAATATCATGATTAAAATCATATACAAAATAGCTAATTTTATTTAAATGATAACTGTGTTCTAATATTTATGTATAAAATAATGTTAATTTATTGATTTTCATTAATTTAATTGTCGGACTGTGTGTGTAAAGGGACATATCATGCCCTTAATATAATGTCAAAAACGCATGCATTTTATTTGTCAAAAAAGCATGCATTCTGCATCAAAAAAGCATGTAAAACGCTAAGATTGTGATTTAGGATGCGCTTTGAAACTTCTCATTGACTCTAATGTTAGCAAAACGCTGCCAAAATGGCAAAAACAATTGACATGCTGCTTCTTTAAACGCAGAGATTTTGACAAATTTTCAGCATCTAAAACGCTGCGTTTTAAACAGCATTGTGCGCACAAGAAATCCCTATTTCCCATAGACTTTGCTTGAAAATCAAAACACTTGCATTTTTGCATTAAAACGCTGCAGTTGAAAACGCTGCGGAAACGCATGAAAAAAAGCAAAGTGCGCAAACAGCCTAAGGCCCCCTTCACACGTCCGTGAAAAACACGCACGTGTGTTACGGGCCGTTTTTCGGGTCCGTGTCCCGTTTTTGTGTCCGTTTTTATGGTCCGTGTGGCACCTGTGTGAATTGCGTATGCTAGCCGTGTTTGTGTGTAGAACGTCCGTGTGTGCGTGTGGAATTAACGTGTATGTGTACGTGTAATGTCCGTGTGTAATGTCCGTGTGTGTGATGCACAATGTCGTTTATAAATGTCGGCTGACAGCAGACAGAGTTGCGCGATGAGAATGAACTCGGGTGAACTTCACCCGACTTCATCCTCATACCGCGGCTCTGTCTGTGTCGAGTACTGATTAGCGGTCACCTGTGAAGGATTCACCGGTGACCGCTAATCCCCCGAGTGACTGAAGTTTCCCCCCCTCTCTCATACTCACCGTTCCTCGATCCCCGGTGCGGCGCTGCACGGCGTTCACACTGCTGCGGCGGCTTTTACTATTTTGAAAAAGCCGGCCGCTCATTAAACAATCTCCTATTCCCTGCTTTCCCCGCCCACCGGCGCCTATGATTGGTTGCAGTGAGACACGCCCCCACGCTGAGTGACAGGTGTCACACTGCACCCAATCACAGCAGCCGGTGGGCGTGTCTATACTGTGCAGTAAAATAAATAAATAAATAATTAAAAAAAAAACGGCGTGCGGTCCCCCCCAATTTTAATGCCAGCCAGATAAAGCCATACGGCTGAAGGCTGGTATTCTCAGGATGGGGAGCTCCACGTTATGGGGAGCCCCCCACCCTAACAATATCAGTCAGCAGCCGCCCAGAATTGCCGCATGCATTATATGCGACAGTTCTGGGGCTGTACCCGGCTCATCCCGATTTGCCCTGGTGCTTTGGCAAATCGGGGTAATAAGGAGTTAATGGCAGCCCATAGCTGCCACTAAATCCTAGATTAATCATGTCAGGCGTCTATGAGATTCCTTCCATGATTAATCTGTAAATTACAGTAAATAAACACACACCTGAAAAATCCTTTATTAGAAATAAAAAACACACACATATACCCTGGTTCAACAATTTAATCAGCCCGAAAAAGCCCTCCATGTCCGGCGTCATCCAGGATGGTCCAGCGTCGCATCCAGCGCTGCTGCATGGAGGTGACCGTAGCTGCAGAAGACACCGCCGCTCCGGTCACCTCCACGCGGCAAATGAAGACAGCCGCGCGATCAGCTGAGCTGTCACTGAGGTTACCCGCTGTCACTGGATCCAGTGACAGCGGGTAACCTCAGTGACAGCTCAGCTGATCGCGCTTCTCACCTCAGTTGCCGCGTGGAGGTGACCGGAGCGGCGGTATCTTCTGCAGCTCCGGTCACCTCCATGCAGCAGAGATGGATGCGACGCTGGACCATCCTGGATTACGCCGGACATGGAGGGCTTTTTGGGGCTGATTAAAGTGGTGAACCAGGGTATATGTTTGTGTTTTTTATTTCTAATAAAGGATTTTTTCATGTGTGTGTGTGTTTATTTACTGTAATTTACAGATTAATCATGAAAGGAATCTCATAGACGCCTGACATGATTAATCTAGGATTTAGTGGCAGCTATGGGCTGCCATTAACTCCATATTACCCCGATTTGCCAAAGCACCAGGGCAAATCGGGAAGAGCCGGGTACAGCCCCAGAACTGTCCCATATAATGTATGCGGCAATTCTGGGCGGCTGCTGACTGATATTGTTAGGGTGGGGGGCTCCCCATAACGTGGAGCTCCCCATCCTGAGAATACCAGCCTTCAGCCGTATGGCTTTATCTGGCTGGTATTAAAATTGGGGGGACCGCACGCCGTTTTTTTTTAATTATTTATTTATTTATTTTACTGCACAGTATAGACACGCCCACTGGCTGCTGTGATTGGGTGCAGTGAGGCACCTGTCACTCAGCGTGGGGGCGTGTCTCACTGCAACCAATCATAGGCGCCGGTGGGCGGGGAAAGCAGGGAATAGGAGATTGTTTAATGAGCGGCCGGCTTTTTCAAAATAGTAAAAGCCGCCGCAGCAGTGTGAATGCCGTGCAGCGCCGCGCCGGTGATCGGGGAACAGTAAGTATGAGAGAGGGGGGGAAACTGACTGACAGACTGTGAGAGAGGGACAGAGAGACCGACAGAGAGACCGACTGACGGACTCAGGGAGATTGACCGACATACACAGAAATAGAAAGAATAGCCGACATCACTAGAAATAAAAACACCAAACGGACACGGACTATAGGTAGATGCATACGTGTTTACTAACGTGTGTGCACATATCCATAGACTTTCATTGTGTCCACGTGTGCGTGCTCCGTGCAGATAACGAACATGCATCCGTGCAAAACGCAAACACATACGGATCACGGACACGCACACACGGACATAATGAAATAACGCACGTGTGACCACAATCATAGATTAACATTGGTGCACGTTTGGCCGTGTCTCCGGCATATATGGAAACGGACCAAACACGCACGTGTATCACGAACGTGTGAAGGGGGCCTTAGAGGAAGACGAAGGCTGAATGATTCAGTCTTCATTTACAGGAACAAGATGCGGCTTCGGCGTGAGAGCCCACATCAAAGGTAGGAAAACAACTAATGACGTCCATAGCACGTCATGGGTCGTAAAGAGGTTTAAGACCATGTGCGCATGTTGCATTTTTTTCTGCATTTTGGCTGTTTACAACTGCACTGTGTCATTGACAAAATGCATGTGTTCTGATTCCCCAGCAAAGTCTATGAAAATCATGCAAAATCTGTGCGCACGATGCTTTTTGAAACGCAGCGTTTTGATTGACAAAAATTTGTCAAAATCTCTGAGTTTGAAGAAGCAACATGTCAATTGTTTTTGCCATTTTGGCTGCGTTCTACACCCATTGAAATCAATGAGTTGTAGAAAATTGCAGCCAAAATGTTAAGCAGTGCATTTGAATTGCATTATTGTTGCGATCCGCATGTTTTTTTAACATAACAAAGGCAGGTCTTTCGTCTTTCTCTCTCTGTCGGTCTCTCTCTGTCGGTCAGTCTCTCTCTCTATCTCTGTCCATGTCGGTCTCTCTCTCCCACCCCCTCTCTCATACTCACCCATCCACGATCACCGGCGCGGCGCTGCACGACGTTTACACTGTGGCGGCTTCTCCTCTTTTGAAAATGCTGGACGCTCATTAATCCATCAAGTATTCCCTGCTTCCCCCGCCCTCCGGCGCCTATGATTGGTTGCAGTCAGACACGCCCCCACGCTGAGTGACAGCTGTTTCACTGCAACCAATCACAGCCGCCGGTGGGCGTGTCTATATCGAGCAGTTAAAAATATAAATAAATAATTGAAACAAAAATGACACGCGGTCCCCCCCAATTTGGATACAGCCAGGGTAAAGCCACACGGCTGAAGGCTGGTATTCTCAGGATAGGGAGCTCCACGTTATGGGGAGCCCCCCAGCCTAACGATATCAGCCAGCAGCCGCCCAGAATTGCCGCAGCCATTAGATGCAACAGTCCCGGGACTTTACCCGGCTCATCCCAAATTGCCCTGGTGCGGTGGCAAAGGGGGTAATAAGGAGTTAATGGCAGCAGGCCATAGCTGCCACTAAGTCCTAAGTTAATCATGGCAGGTGTCTCCCCGAGATACCTTCCATGATTAACCTGTAAGTTAAAGAAAATAAACACACACATCCAGAAAATCCTTTATTTGTAATGAAAGACAAAAAAAAACACCACTTTATTAACCCCTCAAAAACAACTCCAGGTCCGACGTAATCCACGTAAGGTCCCACGACACTTTCAGCTCTGCTACATCGGAAGTTGTCAGGAGAGGCAGTAGAACACTGCCGTTCCTGTGAGCTCCATGCAGCAACTGAAGTGAGTCGCACGATCAGCTGTGCTGTCACTGAGGTTACTCACGGCCACCGCTCTCAGGTGGAGGACTGCAGCTGTGGCCGCGAGTAACCTGAGTGAAAGCACAGCTGATCGCGCGGCTCACTGCAGTCACTCAGGGGATTTGTGATCACAGATGAGTCCTTAACGTGTGACCGCAAATCAAGCCGCGGCACACGTACAGAGCCGCTTGATCACAATGAAGTCGGGTGAAGTTCATGCAAGTTCATTCTGATTGCGCGGCTATGTCTCGCAGCCAGCCATGCTCTTTTTGACAGTGCGGTCCCACTCGGCTCTGCTGCAAGTCTATGGGGATGCAGCAGAGCCAAGTGGGACCGCACTGACAAAAATGTGCGTTCTGGATGCTTTTCCCATGGCAGAGCAAGCATCCAGAACGCATGAATTCTGCAGGAATTCTGCAGTTACAATGCGTCTCAGAACGCAGCTTTTCGGCTGCGTTATGAGACGCACATGCAGTGACTTGCACGCTGTGTAATAAAATGTAACGTGCGCACATAGCCTAAGCATGGAGAAGAGAAACAGAAGAGAAATTAATTGTCTGAGGACTTGAGACCCAAAATTTTTGAAAATATCAACAAATCTCAAGGTTAAAAGTCCATCTTCAGAAATCTTGATGTTGTTTTGTCCATGGTATGCAACCAAATCAAGACATTTACAACCCATGACACTGTAGCAAATCTCTCTGAGAGTGGACAGCTGAGAAATGTTCATAAAAAGTTGCAACACAAAATAGTCCAGATGTTGGTTAAGCAGCCCCAATCAAGTTCCAATGAAATTCAACATGTCCTGCAGGTTCAGGGTGCATCAATGTCAGTGCAAACTATCAGTCCACATTTGAATGAAATGAAACACTTTGGCAGGAGACCCAGGAGAACCCACTGCTGACAAAGAGACATAAAAAAGCTAGACTACAGCTTGTTAAAATATATATCAGTAAGTCAAAATCCTTCTGGGAAAGAGTGTTGCGGACAGATGAAACCAAGATAGAGCTTTTTGGTAAAGCACATCATTCAATTGTTTATCAAAAAAAATAATGTGGCTTACAAAGAAAAGAACACAGTACCTACAGTCAAATATGGTGGAGGTATAAAGATGTATTGGGGTTATTTTTCTGCCTCTGGCAGTGTGTGCCTTGACTGTGTGCAACACATCATGAAATCTGAAGATTACCCAAGGATTGTGGGTTGCAATGTAGTGCCCAGTGTCAGAAAGCTGGGTTTGTATCCTAAGTCATGTGTCTTCTAGTAGGACAATGACCCCAAACATACTTCAAGAAGCCCACAGAAATATATGAAAACTAAGTGCTGGTGAGGTCTGAAGTGGCAGCAATGAGTCCGGATCTAAATCCCATTGAACACCTGTAGAGAAATCTTAAAATTGCTGCAACCAAATATTAAGTTGAACGTTTCAACAATTTTGTCCATCCCATTTTTTGAGTTTTGTGTGAAAGTATGTCCAATATGGCTTTTTTTCCTTTTATGTTTGTGCTGTTCCAATAAACACAAAGGAAATAAACACCTGTATAACATATGTAATTGCCATGTGCAAGATTTCCAGGATCTACAATGGAAAGGGGGAAACAACGCCCCTTCGACTAGTCAAAGGCCCAATTAGCAAAAGAAAAATGCACTTTATAAATGCCTTTTTTAAACATTGATTTTAGTAAGTAACATTATAAAGGACTGGTAAGGCAGGGAATTTTGGCATGCAGATGTGAATGCTACTGGGTTAGAGGGCATAAGAGATCTGATAGGTTCCCTTTGATCTAAAAGGATGGTCAAAGAAAAAACACTACTGTAGAATGACTATCCAATACATGCACCAGGGCTGTATATAAATACAATACATATCAGAGTGGAAAACTATGAGAAGTTAAAAAGGGCACCAAGGTTCCTGAGTTGGCACTAAATCGGTCTGCCAATGGTCTTCTCACCATCTTCCCTTATTGAGCAGGCACACAGACTATGACTGGCCAGCATCTATGCTCGCAGTGGCACCTGACAGAGATGATGGGCATTGCAGCAGGGTTAGGCGAGGACATGACAGCAACTGCTCTGAGACATTCACCTGTCGGCTCATGGTGCCTAATCCGAAATTTACATAGCTAACGGCTGCCTGTACAGAATGAAAATTGTTATGAAGGCTAATGTCAACTTCATTAGTTTAATGTCAACATTCAACAAGGATTTAGGCTTTTATAAGCTTAGTATAAACGAATATATTCACAGACAAACAAATACCATATATTATATATATTACATACAGTTGCGCCCACAAGTATTTGGAGAGTGACATAATTTTCATAGCACAATGAATTTGAAACAGTAATTAAGATGTGATTAAAGTGTGACTTTCAGCTTCAAGCCATTCCTGACCAGGCAAATTTCCAGTTTTACCTTTTCGATTTTTCCTACCCTTGTTCCAGCCGTATGAGGTCTTGTTTTGCAGGAACTAGGAATGACACTATACTTTTTACTATTCAATGTACTGAAAAATATGAAAAAAAATTCAAAGTGAAGCGAAATTGTGAAAAAATACACAATTCCATAATTGCTTTTTGGGCTATTTCTACATCGGTATAATTGCCTAGTAGTATCATTATCCAGGCTAGTAGCTTTATATGAAAAGGATGTAGAAATTTGTAAAAACAAAAAATTATGTTACCTTTTTCTGTGACCTGTAATGTTTTCATTTGGCCGTCTATGGGGCCATGAGAGGGATTTTTCTTGTGGGCGAGGCACTGTTTTTATTGATACAATTTTGAGGTAAATACAATGTTTTGATTGTCTTTTCTTGCAGTTTTTGATGGCTCTGCTAATATGGTTGCATTAAAAATTCCTTACTTTTCCCTGACTACACTATTTAACTTCTATATTTTTTTACCTACTTTCTGTCTGATGATGCTTTGTTTGAGAATCCCAGTGAATCTTCAAACAATGCATCATCAGGGGGCTCCATGCAAGCTGTCATTGTGCGAATTGCACAGTGCTAGCGCACTCTGTGTTGCCAACTCAGATCAGAAGAGCTGGCAACAGAGCAGCAAGCACTGTCAGTGCGTGATGTTAGAGTAGCTGGCGGTGTTCATAGACCATCACCGCTCGCCCAGTGACGTCACTTGTGTGGGTGGCACTGGTTTCTGCACTCTGCTGAGTACTGTGACAACGCACACAGAGTACATGCTGCATTGTTGCCGGCTGTACTAATATGCGCTGGCAACACAGAGCATGCTGTCACTGTGCAAATCGCACAATGACACAGCAAGTTGCAGACCAGCCCCTGAAACAAGCATCACTGATGACACTTCTTTTCAGGGAGGGAGCAGAGGCTTCAGTAGTGACCGCAACCTCCGGTCCTTCATGACGCTTCATTAGAATATCCCAGCATGCAATGGAATTCTAAAACAGAGCATCATCACGCAGAAAAAAATAAATAGCAGACAGATAGTGTAGTTAGGGAAAATTGTGACTTTTTAATGCAACCAAATTAGATATTAGTAGTGATGAGCGAGTACCAAAAAGCTCGGGTGCTCGAGGCTCGGTCCGAGCATCCCAAGATACTCGTGTACTCGGCCCGAGCACCGAGCCCAATGTTATCCTATGGGAGACCCGAGTATTTTTATGAAATGACCCCCGGCAGCATGTAGAAACCCTAAAAATGTCACAAAAGTCTTAGAAGAGTGCTCAAATTACATGGCAACAGCATGAGGAAGACCCCTTGAAGCATTTATCACTCAAAAGTCACAGCAGTGAACAATTTTGTCCGAGTTTTACGCCATTTTTACTGACTCACCAGAAAACCTTCCAAAATGACACCAAAATGAATTTTCATGGCGGAAATGTTAAGGGCACATACCCAATAGTGAGATAGAGCTGGTGTATGTTACTTTTTGAGATTACATGAAAGATTTTACGTGAAAACATTGTGTGGCACTCCGATGTCCAAAACGCACGTTTTGTGCTTTTTACTAGCGATGTCGGTCATTTTTTTTTTTTTCATTCTATCTCCCTCAGTCCGTCAGTCGGTCTCTCTGTCTGTCTGTCGGTCTCTCTCTGTCTTGTCTGTCCCCCTCTCACAGTCTGTCGGTCAGTCTCCCCCCTCTCTCATACTTACCGTTCCCCGATCACTGCCGCGGCGCTGCACAGCTGTTCACTAAACTCCGGCGGCTTTTCCTCTTTTGAAAAAGCCGGCCGCTCATTAAACAATCTCGTATTCCCTGCTTTCCTGCTTTTCGGCGCCTATGATTGGTTGCAGTGAGACAAGCCCCCACGCTGAGTCACAGGTGTCTCACTGCACCCAATCACAGCAGCCGGTGGGCGTGTGTATACTGTGCAGTGAAATAAATAATTAAATAATTAAAAAAACGGCGTGCGGTCCCACAAATTTTAATACCAGCCAGATAAAGCCATACGGCTAAAGGCTGGTATTCTCAGGATGGGGAGCTCCACGTTATGAGGAGCCCCCCAGCCTAACAATATCAGTCAGCAGCCGCCCAGAATTGCCGCATACATTAGATGCGACAGTTCTGGGACTGTACCCGGCTCTTCCTGATTTGCCCTGGTGCGTTGGCAAATTGGGGTAATAAGGAGTTATTGGCAGCCCATAGCTGCCAATAAGTCCTAGATTAATCATGTCAGGCGTCTCCCCGAGATACCTTCCATGATTAATCTGTAAATTACAGTAAATAAACACACACACACACGAAAAAATCATTTATTAGAAATAAAAAACACAAACCAATTCCCTCGTAACCAATTTAATAAGCCCCAAAAAGCCCTCCATGTCCGGCGTAATCCACGGACCTCCAGCGTCGCTTCCAGCTCTGCTGCATGGAGGTGACAGGAGCTGCAGCAGACACCGCTGCTCCTGTGAGCTCCACGCAGCAAATGAGGTGAGTAGCGCGATCAACTGAGCTGTCACTAAGCTTATCCGCGGCCACCGCTGGATACAGCGGTGGCCGTGAGTTACCTGACTGACAGCAGCTGATCGCGCTACTCACCTCAGTTGCTGTGTGAAGCTGACAGGAGCGGCTGTGTATTCTGCAGCTCCGGTCACCTGCATGCAGCAGAGCTGGAAGCGACGCTGGAGGTCCGTGGATTACGCCGGACATGGAGGGCTTTTTGGGGCTTATTAAATTGGTTACGAGGGAATTGGTTTGGGTTTTTTATTTCTAATAAACGATTTTTTCAGGTGTGTGTGTGTTTATTTACTGTAATTTACAGATTAATCATGGAAGGTTTCTCGGGGAGACGCCTGACATGATTAATCTAGGACTTATTGGCAGCTATGGGCTGCCATTAACTCCTTATTACCCCGATTTGCCAACGCATCAGGGCAAATCGGGAAGAGCTGGGTACAGTCCCAGAACTGTCGCATCTAATGTATGCGGCAATTCTGGGCGGCTGCTGACTGATATTGTTAGGCTGGGGGGCTCCCCATAACGTGGGGCTCACCATCCTGAGAATACCAGCCTTCAGCCGTATGGCTTTATCTGGCTGGTATTAAAATTGGGGGGACCGCACGCCGGTTTCTTTAATTAATTAATTATTTATTTCACTGCACAGTATACACACGCCCACCGGCTGCGGTGATTGGGTGCAGTGAGACACCTGTCACTCAGCGTGGGGGCGTGTCTCACTGCAACCAATCATAGGCGCCTGTGGGCGAGGAAAGCAGGGAATACGAGATGGCTGTGTGCAGAGCACAGCGCGCCCGCCGGTATAAGGGTATGTGCGCACGTTGCGTACTAGCCCAGCACCGAAAAGGTGCGCTTCAGAGCGCAGCTGAAAAGCTCCGTTCTGAAGCGCATGGTGCTGGCGAGAACGTGCGCTCTGCCTGCAGCTCCTGCCATAGACAGAGCAGGAGCTGCCGGCAAAGCGCACGGAAGAAGTGACATGTCTACTGCCAAAGCGCTGCGCTCTGAGACGCCACGTGAGCACGGCCCCTGCACAATCTCCATAGACTGTGCAGGGGACGCAGGACGCATGCAGTTACGCTGCGCTGCAAAGCGCAGCGTAACTGCATGAATTTACGCAACGTGCGCACATAGCCTAAAGGCTCGGTCACGCTGTGCGGGCCGGCCAATCACTGCAATTCCACAACTAACAGGGCTGTGGCATTGCAGTGGTCTGCCAGCCAATCCCTGCATGAGGGCTGGCTCTCAAAAGAGCGCCAACATGCAGGGATGAAGACCACGAGTACAGCACGAGTATCGCGAAATTACTCGGTACCCGCCGAGTAGCCCGAGTACAGTGGTACTCGTGCGAGTACCGAGTAGTGACAAGCGTACTCGCTCATCACTAGATATTAGTTTAGATTGCTGCAATAAGTAGAATGGGGTTTAAAATTTCTTCAGCCTTCGGACCACCCATTTAAAGAAAACCAGTTTCAAGCTTTTAAACAGGAGAAATTAACTATTTCCTTTATTACTATAGTGTGTCTTACGATGACATACAAGTGCATCTGAATGAATAAGTATCTTCAAAAAGTTAATTTATTATAGTATTTCAATACAAAAAGTGAAATGCATATATTATATAAAGTCATAGCCAATGAAAACCCAAAAGTCATTATCTCAGAAAATTAGAATATTATATAAGACCAACTGAAAATGGAGGCGATCAGTCTGTGGCACTGCTGAGGTGTTATGGAAGCCCAGGTTGCTTTGATAGCAGCCTTCAGCTCATCTGCATTGTTGGGTCTGATGTTTCTCATCTTCCTCTTGACAATACCCTATAGATTCTCTATTATATATAGTTATTAAACCAGGTATTGGTACTTTTGGCAGTGTGGACAGATGCCAAGTCCTGCTGGAATATGACATTTCCATCTCCAAAAAAGCTTGTCGACAGAGGGAAGCATGAAGTGCTCTAAAATTTCCTGGTAGACGGCTGCGCTGACTTGATAAAACAGAGTGGTCCAAGAACAGCAGATGACATGGCTCCCCAAACCATCACTGTTTGTGGAAACTTCACACTAGACCTCAAGCAGCTTGGATTGTGGCATCTTCACTCTTCATTCAGACTCTGGGACCTTGATTTCCAAAGGAAGTGCAAAATTCACTTTAATCTGAAAACAGCACCCTGGACCAGTGAGAAACAGTCCAGTTCTTTTTCTCCTTGGCCCAGGTAAGACGCTTCTGGCGTTGTCTATTGGTCATGAGTGGCTTGACAGAAGGAATGCGACACTTGTAGCCCATCTCCTGGATACGTCTGTGTGTGGTGGTTCTTGAAGCACTGTCTCCAGCAGCAGTCCACTCCTTGGGAATCTCCACCAAATTTTTGAATGGCCTTTTCTTAACAATCCTATCAAGGCTGCGGTTATCCCGGTTGCTTTTGCACCTTTTCCTACCACACTTTTTTATTCCATTCAACTTTTCATTAAGATACTTGGATGCAGCACTCTGAACAGCCAGCTTCTTTAGCAATGACTTTTTGTGGCTTACCCTCCTTGTGGAGTGTGTCAATGACTGCCTTCTGGACATCTGTCAAGTCAGCAATCTTCCCCATGATTGTGTAGCCTACTGAACCAGACTAAGGGACAATTTTAAATGCTTAGGAAGACTTTGCAGGTGTTTTGTGTTAATTCTTCTAATTTTCTGAGATAATGACTTTTGGGTCTTCATTGGCTGTAAGGCAGAATCATAAACATTAACAGAAATAAACACTAGAAATAGATCACTCTGTGTGTAATGAATATAATATATATGTGTTTCCCTTTTTGTATTGAATTACTGAAATAACTTTTTTGATGATATTCTAATTTATTGTGAAGCACTTGTAGTCCCTTTGCAGTCCAGTAGCTTATCATAATGCACAATTTTACATGCTTTGAAGGTGATAGTGGCTCCCTTACATCATGGGCCCCTGTACAGCTGCACAGATTGCACCAGTGGTATATCCATCCACCCATAACTATAACTATATGGCAGTTACCTACATCTGCTTTATTAGTTCCAATAATTCTTGATTGTTTAATAGCTCTGGGTTTGGTTTTGCACTTTGCTTTGTTCATACAGAATAAACAGGAACAATAGAAGTCATAAAACAGTCAGGTTTTACTAACCCCAGACCATAAATTAGTAAGAAATTACTTTATCTAAGTAAGCGATTCACATGTAGGTTAGACTGGTAGCCATTAAATACCAGCACGGTTCCCTGACTAATAAACAGATGAGACCCACAATTAACCAATGCTATAAAACAATGCAAAGAAAAAGTGATAATATCGTCTAAGAACTATATAATACTCACTGGCGTTCTTTACGAGTACTCTGGATATGATTTGTATCACGCAATAAACATGTAAATGCTGCTCTGTGGGTAAACAGCGGTACTCCAACTGTGCAGAGTACTAAATCATGAAACAATTATATAAAACTAGTGACTGCAAAAGATGGTTACATCAGATACAGTCGGTGAAAATACGTATGGGTTAATATACTCCACAGTGTAAAGTATTAATAAATGTGTGAAGTCACCAGTTCCATCATCATATGAAAGAAGGTGCTGCAGAAGGCAGAAAATCACCAATAAGTGCAAAGACATGGGAACAAAAACGCTCTACAAAAGTGATCTGTAGCACGCTGCAATGTAGTGACACGACACTGGATGACTATAATACTATCCCTTATACATGACATAGATTGGTAACTCCCAATTATGTGATAAAATTTGACACTGTTTTGGATAAGCAAGAGCAAAAATCATTGGGACAGAATGGAAGAGAGTTAAACAGGTTGTCTAAATCCACAAGTCTGCAGTGGCACGCACTGTGTGCTGTTATGGATTCGCCGGTGTCGAGAGCCATGAATAGTGCTCATGTGGCCACGAGTATGCAATATGCAGACTGCTGACCAGAACCTGACTAAATGAACACGGCCTTGCTCAATATATGCCCATCTAGTCAGATTGTGGCTGGGAGTATGCATACTACATACTTGCAGCAACGTGACTGCTGTTCCTGACTCTGACACCAGCGAATATAGAACACAGAATGCCTGAAGACATGGATTTAGACAGGACAACCCCTTTAAGGAGGATCCGTCATATTGAACAGGGTGAGATTTGTGCAGATTGATATAATGTTTAGTTTGGACTGATTTTCTAAACTGGTCACTGATATAAAACTCGGATTATTCTGGGTATAGGCGGGGAATCACTCACTGGACACCCAAGCCCAATGGATTATGCAATAAATAAGAATCTTTGACATAAACTTTATATCAATCTATTCAGTTCCCTCTACTCTATATATAAAGGATTGGCCAGTCACATATATTGATTCCTTGTCCACAGGATAGGTCATCAATATAACATTGGTAGGGTTTTGTTACCCAAGACCCGCCACCAATCAGCTGTTTTTTACTCTGATGGCCACCAGAAGTAAATATTGTACTGCTCTGCAGTACCGAATTATGGCAACTACACGCTGAATGGAGCTCTGCTCTGTAGCTCCGCTCCATTCAAATAGTTTACATCTGGCCGCCAGAGCAAACAACAGCTAATCAATGGTGGTGCTAGGTGTCGAATCCGATATTGATGACCTCCTAAAGATTGGTCATTAATATGTAATGATGAAATAAACCCTTTAATCCCTTCCTGCCATGGCCAACTTCCCAATTTCTTTTCCCCCACCCTATCTTCCAAGATACATAACTTTTTTTTATTTTTCTGTCATCATAGCTTTTATATTGCGAGATGAGTTATACTTTTGACCTACACCATTCATTTTACCACAGTGTACTGGAAAACAGGAAAAAAATCCAAGTGCAAAGAAATTAGAAGTGCATTCCTCACATAGTTTTTTGGGAATTGCTTTTACGGTGTACATTGTCTGGTAAAAATGACCTGGCAAGATGATTCTCCTCATCAGTGCGATTATAGCAAAACCAAACATGGTCAGGTCTTTTTTAAATTATTTTAGTAGTGGAAAAAAAAAAAAATCAAAAATTTGAAAATAATCTATATTTTTATTATCTCACCATTTTCCGAGACCCGGTTTAATTTTTTAGTCAATGGAGCTGTGTAAGAGCTAATTTTTGTTTGCAGAATTAGACAATGCTTTTTTTTTATACCATTTTGGAATAGATATAACATTTTTATTGCTTCTTATAGAATTTTTTTATATATTGCAGAGACCAAAAACCCGTCAATTTTGGCATTTTTAATTTTTTTTGTTTACGGTGTCTGCTGATCGGGATAATTATTTTTAGATTTTGATAGGTCGGACTTTTATGAATGTGGTGATACCACATCTGGGTATTTTTTGCTTTTTTATCTTTATTTTTAGTGTGGGAAAATAAGAGAGGATTTCAACTTGTGTCTTTAAAAAAAAAAATCATATTTTTAAAACTTTTTTATATTTTACTGTATTTATTAGTCACCTTAAGGTAGCTTGAACCTGCTATTGTCTGATCGCTTGTACTACTGTTTTCCCCCGAAAATAAGACCTAGCCCGAAAATAAGCCCTGGCAGGATTTTAGGGGCTTTTTGGAGTATGCTTAAAATATAAACCCTACTGCAAAAATAAGCTTCAGTGGCTCAGCATACTAGCAGTATCCTGAAATAGAGCTTGGGCAGTCATCTCTGGATATGTAACTGTTATTGCTGTACATTGCCCCATTGTGTTGCAGTAAGCCTCAGAAAATTTATAGTCACATGCATGTTAATACAAAGTGAATATTTACCTTTTCCATCACCCACCCCTCTGTACTGGCGTCCGTGATTGGGTGCATTATTACTCGCGGGGAGACAGTCAGACTGCCATATCAACGGTGGTGAGAGAGACAGCTACAAAGAGAGAGAGACTGCAGGGAGAGAGGCAGCTGACTCACCCAAGAATCGCATCGCAATACTCGGACTGGCCGGTGGCTATCCTGATCAGAGCATGACAGCATGTATTTCTATGTAGCTGTCGTGCTCAGGTCAGGAGAGCAGACGGCCAGTCCGAGGATTGCGATGAGATCAGAGGGTAGTAATACGGCTGTCTGACTGCACCCAATCACTGATGCTGATACAGAGGGGAGTGTGGGCGAAGGGGTTCAAATTCATTTTGCATTAACGGGTAAGTAATACGGCATTCTGCCTGCACCCAATCATTGACGCTGCCACAGAGGGTTGGATGGGGGAAGGGGTGACTATTGTTTTTGCCTTAATATATGTCTATATAGCTGGTGCGCAATTATAATTTTAACAGAACTCACAGTACCACAATCTACAACAATAAAATATATAAAACATCCCCTGAAAATAGCCCATAGAGCATCTTTCGGAGCCAAAAATAAGATAACACCCTGTCCTAATTTCAGGGAAACCACAGTATTGCTGTATATTGTAAAAATCACAGCTTCAGGAGCTTCACAATGACAGGCACAGAGGGTTGTGATCCTACTCAGAGCTAACAAAGGGTGCCCCACTGCCGGAAGGAAAAAAACGTATTTTTCGCTTTATAAGACGCACTTATGTTCCCCCAAATCTTGGGGGAAAGTAGGGGGTGCATCTTATAATCCGAATATATGGGTCTAGGGGAGGTGGGGGCAACTCTGGAGCGGTGCTGGGGGCTGCTGGGGGCTGGTGGAGGCTGGTGAAGGCTGTAGCGGGAGATCTCCTGCTCCCGCTCATATAATATGCACTGCCGCTGTCCTTCACCGTAGTGCTGAAACCGCACCGCAGCGATGGGCTGGGGGAGCGGCGCATATTATATCTGCCTGTGCCCCTTTGATCGCACATGCCTCCCCCTGTGTTAGATATGGCCCCCATGCTGCTGCCCATCCTAAAATAAAAAAGCTTTACTTACCTCCTCCAGCGTGTCTCCCCGGTCTCCCTCCTGCTGCTGTGATCAGGCACGCAGAGATCATGTCACTCAGCTGTGCCGATCACATGACCGTCACCGAGAACCAGGAAGTGCAGGATCACAGCAGCACGGAGGAAGACACGAGGGATTACAGCGCTGGAGAAGGTAAAGTAAAGTGTTTATTTTACTATGGGCAGCAGCATGGGGGCCATATCAAACACAGGGGGACGTGTGCCAGCAATAGGAGACTTGTGCCAGCTGTATGGGATGTGTTCCAGCTATAGGAGACCTGTGCCAGCTATAGGAGACTTGTGCCAGCTATAGGAGATCTGTGCCAGCTATAGGAGATCTGTGCCAGCTATAGGAGACCTGTGCCACCTATAGGAGACCTGTGCCAGCTGTATGGGATGTGTGCCAGCTATAGGAGACCTGTGTCAGCTATAGGAGACTTGTGCCAGCTATAGGAGACTTGTGCCAGCTATAGGAGATCTGTGCCAGCTATAGGAGATCTGTGCCAGCTATAGGAGACTTGTGCCAGCTATAGGAGATCTGTGCCAGCTATAGGAGATCTGTACCAGCTATAGGAGACCTGTGCCAGCTATAGGAGACTTGTGCCAGCTATAGGAGACTTGTGCCAGCTATAGGAGACTTGTGCCAGCTATAGGAGACTTGTGCCAGCTATAGGAGACCTGTGCCAGCTATAGGAGACCTGTGCCAGCTATAGGAGACTTGTGCCAGCACAGGGGGACATGTGGCATCACAGGGGGACGTGTGCCAGCACAAGGGAGCTATATTCAATATAAGGGGGCCATATCCAGATTAAGGGGGCTAATTATAGGATGGGGGCTATAAAAGACATATACCCTATATGATTTGTTAGACGGACACTGGCATTATAAGACGGACCCCATTTAACATTAAAAAAAAAAATTCTCTTTTCCTTCACCAAATTTGGGGGGGTGTCTTATAATCAGGTGCGTCTTATAAAGCGAAAAATACAGTAACTTTACTTCTCACCGTTTGGCTTCCAGTCATAGGGGTGGCGACGATGCAGGTTTAGGCACCACTCACTGTATAGTAACACACTAAAAAGAAAAATGACATGGATCGCACATCCCAAAAATACTGTCGCTGCGGCAGTGGTTAGTGCACAGGGCCACACTATAAGGTTTAGAATAGGGATCCACTCAGAGGTTCGCCGTGACATGGCAGTGGGCTTAAGGGTATGTGCGCACGTTGCGTTATGGCGTGACAAATAAAAAGCAGCGTTTTGTCTCTGCATGTGCGTTTCAAAAAGCATCCAAAACGCTGCATTTTGGATGCATTTTGAATGCATTTTGGATGCATTTGTGACAGTGCGGTCCTACTCGGCTCTGATACATCCCCATAGAAGTATGGCTGGCTGCGAGACAGACCCGCTGGATCAGAATGAACTCGGATGAACTTCACTTGACTTCATTGTCATTGCGCGGCTCTGATTTGCGATCACAGGTGAAGGACTCACCGGTGACCGCAAATCCTCTGAGTGACTGAAGTGAGCCGCGCGATGAGCTGTGCTGTCACTCAGGTTACCCGCGGCCAGCTGAAGTCCTCCACCTGAGAGCGGTGGCTGCTGCTAACCTGAGTGACGTCATCGCTGATCGCGTGGCTCACTTCAGTTGCTCTGTGAAGCTGACAGAGAGCAGCGGTGTTCTACGGCCACTCGCTGTCAGCTTCACGTAGCAGAGCTGGATGCGTCGGGGACCAGATGTGGATTACGCCGGACCTGGAGGGGTATTTGGGGATTTTAATAAAGTGGTGAAAGACGGTGTTTTTTTTTTGTCTTTTATTCCAAATAAGGGATTTATTAAGGTGTATGTGCTTATTTACCTTCACTTACAGGTTAATCACGGGGGTGTCTCAAAGACGCCTGCCATGATTTACCTAGGACTTAGTGGCAGCTATTACCCCGATTTCCACCGCACCAGGGCAATTTGGGATGAGCAGGGTAGAGTCCCTGGACTGTCGCATCTAATGGATGTGGCAATTACGGGCAGCTGCTGGCTGATATTTTTAAGCTGGGGGGCTCCCCATATCGTGGGGCTCCCCATCCTGAGAATACCAGCCTATAGCCGTGTGGCTTTACCTTGGCTGGTATCAAAATTGGGGGGGACCGCACGCCGTCTTTGTTTAATTATTTATTTTACTGCACTACATAGACCCGTCTACCGGTGGCTGTGATTGGTTGCAGTGAGACACCTGTCACTCAGCGTGGGGGTATGTCTTACTTCAAGCAATCAAAAGCGCCAGTGGGCGGGGGGAAGCAGTGAATACGAGATGGAATAATTAGCGGCCGGCATTTTCAGAAGCAGGAGAAGCCACCGGAGCTTTGTGACAGCCGTGCAGCGCCGCGCCGGTGATCAGTCAGTGATCGGGGAGTATGAGGGGGGGGAGCTGGAGAGACCGACAGACAGAGAGAGAGACCGACAGAGAGAACGACGGACAGACAGAGAGAGACCGACATGGAAAGAGAGAGAGAGAGACCAATATCGACAGAACGAGACCGACATAGACAGAGAGAGAGACCGAAAGACCTGCATTCTGCTTGTCAAAAAAGTATGCAGAATGCAACAAAAATGCAGTGCAAGCGCACATTGGTTGCGTTTTGACACACCTGATTGATTTCAATGGGTGGACAATGCAACCAAAACGCACAAAAGAAGTGACATGTTGCTTTTTTAAATGCATGGATTTTGTCAAATATTTGGCATCCAAAACGCTGCGTTTAAAAAAGCAACGTGCGCATGGAATTTGCCGACTTCTCATAGACTTTGCTGGAGAAGCAGAACGCATGCATTTACACTGCTGTTTTAAATGCTGCGTAAGGCCCCTTTCACACGTCAGTGATTCTGGTACGTATGTGCTTTTTTCAAAACGTACCAGAATCACTGACATACGCAGACCCATTATAATGAATGGGTCTGCTCACACGTCAGTGATTTTTCACTGCACGTGTCTCCGTGCGGCGTACCCGCGTGTGCGTGATTGCCGCACGGAGACATGTCCATTTTTTTCTGGCAGCACTGATGTCCCACGGACCACGCAGTGGTGTGGTCCGTGAAACACGTGCCAGAAAAAAACGAGCTTTTAAAATAAAAAACATTTTTACTCACCCGGCGTCCAGCGATGTCCTCTGCAGCCCGTTCTCCCTGCTGCTTCTGAGCCGGCTCATTATTGTCGCGCATATTCATTATGCGCGACACAGCCGACCCGGAAGCAGCTGCTGCGGGGGTCACCGCCGGCCGGATACTGCACCGCGGGAGCGATCAGCACCATGGAGAGCAGGAGCGCGCACAGGTGAGTTAATCTCTAAGTGCAATCACGGGCCACGGAGAACGGAGCCCGGATTGCACTTAGACAACCCACGTGTGCCGTGATTCACGGCACACGGAGGGACATGTGCGTGTTTTACACGCCAGTGAAAAACGTCACTGTTTTTCACTGACGTGTGAAACGGGCCTTAACGCGGGAAAAAAACACGATGTGCGCACACAGCCTAATACAGTCTGATCAGAATGGTAACAAAGAACCTCATGTTTTATTATTTAATTTTTTGCCTAGCGGCTTTAGATCATTATATTTTTAGGATGTGCGATCCATGTCTTTCTTTTTTTCTTCATAGTGTGTCATTGTATAGTAACCAGTGGTTGTAACCCCACCCCCGACACTGACTGACAGCTGACAGCCTGGTCTAATGCAGAGCTGGCTATCAGTCAGTGCTGGCGTGTGGTCTTAGCAACTGCTCACTATACACTGATCAGTGCCACCACTATAATTGGAAGGCAAACACTGCTGGGATGAATAAAGTTCAGTACCCTCCGGCAGCGGGGCTTTAAGTGCCGATGCAGTGCAGGTTCAAATTGTTATTAACCTACAGATTAAACCCATATCTGCAGGTTAATAGAATTTTTAAAAGCGAAAGGTTCACTTTAAATGAAATCTGTCAGCAGGCTTGCGTTATATAATCAAAGATAATATACAGTCATATGAAAAAGTTTGGGCACCCCTATTAATGTTACCCTTTTTTCTTTATAACAATTTGGGTTTTTGCAACAGCTATTTCACTTTCATATATCTAATAACTGATGGACTGAGTAATATTTCTGGATTGAAATGAGGTTTATTGTACTAAGAGAAAATGTGCAATCCGCATTTAAACAAAATTTGACCAGTGCAAAAGTATGGGCACCCTTATCAATATCTCGATTTGAACACTCCTAACTACTTTTTACTGACTTACTGAAGCACTAAATTGGTTTTGTAACCTCATTGAGCTTTGAGCTTCATAGGCAGGTGTATCCAATCATGAGAAAAGGTATTTAAGGTGGCCACTTGAAAGTTGTTCTCCTATTTGAATCTCCTATGAAGAGTGGCATCATGGGCTCTTCAAAACAACTCTCAAATGATCTGAAAACAAAGCTTATTCAACATAGTTGTTCAGGGGAAGGATACAAAAAGTTGTCTCAGAGATTTAAACTGTCAGTTTCCACTGTGAGGAACATAGTAAGGAAATGGAAGAACACAGGTACAGTTCTTGTTAAGCCCAGAAGTGGCAGGCCAAGAAAAATATCAGAAAGGCAGAGAAGAAGAATGGCGAGAACAGTCAACGACAATCCACAGACCACCTCCAAAGACCTGCAGCATCATCTTGCTGCAGATGGTGTCAATGTACATCGGTCAACAATACAGCGCACGTTGCACAGTGAGAAGCTGTATGGGAGAGTGATGCAAAAGAAGACGTTTCTGCAAGCACGCCACAAACAGAGTCGCCTGAGGTATGCAAAAGCACATTTGGACAAGCCAGTTACATTTTGGAAGAAGGTCCTGTGGACTGATGAAACAAAGGTTGAGTTGTTTGGTCATACAAAAAGGCGCTATGCATGGAGGCAAAAAAACACGGCATTCCAAGAAAAGCACTTGCTAACCACAGTAAAATTTGGTGGAGGTTCCATCATGCTTTGGGGCTGTGTGGCCAATGCCGGCATCGGGAATCTTGTTAATGTTGAGGGTCGCATGGATTCAACTCAGTATCAGCAGATTCTTGACAATAATGTGCAAGAATCAGTGACGAAGTTGAAGCTACGCAGGGGATGGATATTTCAGCAAGACAATGATCCAAAACACCGCTCCAAATCAACTCAGGCATTCATGCAGAGGAACAAATACAATGTTCTGGAATGATCATCCCAGTCCCCAGACCTGAATATCATTGAAAATCTGTGGGATGATTTGAAGCATGCTGTCCATGCTCGGCGACCATCAAACTTAACTGAACTGGAATTGTTTTGTAAACAGGAATGGTCAAATATACCTTCATCCGGGATCCAGGAACTCATTAAAAGCTCAGGAAGCGACTAGAGGCTGTTATTTTTGCAAAAGGAGGATCTACAAACTATTAATGTCACTTTTATGTTGAGGTGCCCATACTTTTGCACCGGTCAAATTTTGGTAAATGCGGATTGCACATTTTCTGTTAGTACAATAAACCTCATTTAAATCCAGAAATATTACTCAGTCCATCAGTTATTAGATACATGAAACTGAAATAGCTGTTGCAAAAACCCAAATTGTTATTAAGAAAAAAGGTTTACATTAATAGGGGTGCCCAAACTTTTTCATATGACTGTAGGTGAGGAGACTTAGTTCAGGGATGTGTCACTTATTAGGCTGTGTATGGTAGCTTTAGTACAATCAGTGTTTTGTCAGCAGGTGATTATCACTACAGGACTACGTTTTGCATGCAGGCCAGACCAGCTAATCTAGGTAACCCCACCCCCAACACGAATTGGAAGCTTGCTGACAATGCACAGTGTACACAAGAAGATGTCAGACAGTGATGTGGGTGGTTTTATACAGAACTCAGTAATTTAATTACTGCTATATCTACAACAGAAAAAACAAGTAAAACTGCGTGGCACAGTGGCTCAGTGGTTAGCACTGCAGTCTTGCAGCGCTAGGGTCCTGGGTTCAAATCCCACCAAGGACACTATCTGCAAGGAGTCTGTATGTTCTCCCCGTGTTTGCGTGGGTTTCCTCCGGGTTCTCCAGTTTCCTCCCACACTCCAAAGACATACAGACATGGACTCTAGATTGTGAGCTCCAATGGGGACAGTGTTGCCAATGTATGTAAAGCGCTGTGGAATTAATAGTGCTATATAAATGAATAAAATTATAAAATTATTATTATAAAACTGCACCAAGCAGCTCAGTAAGTGACATCTCTGGAATCAGGTTTACTGCCCCTACATCATGCTGCTCACAGATTCTAGAGCAAAAACCTGCTGACAGATTCCCTTTGAAGAGAACCTGTCACCAGATTTTTGAGCTCAGAACCAAAACTAGCATCTTAAGCAATGCCTGTGCTGAATTCTATAAAGGTGCATCTTGTGCCCTGACTCCCCATGTAGACCCCGCAAAAACATTTATAATGTCTCGCGCCATGCAAATTTGTGGCTGTGGTTGTTGGGAATCCTATTTTGTAGCTCATGTCCCTCCTTTCGGTGCTGATCCACGTCCTATCTTGATGATTGACGTGGATGTTGTTGATGTTGCAGGCAGAGCCAAAAACATAGGTGCACTTGCGCAAACCGGCGAATTCTGTGCACAGGCGCAATAGTTTGCAAAGCGATGTGGAAGATGTCACCTGCGTCATCCACATCTCCAAGCAAAATCTCACGCCTGAGTTTGCACCTACAGTGCCTTGCGAAAGTATTCGGCCCTCTTGATTTTTTCAACCTTTTCCCACATTTCAGACTTCAAACATAAAGATAAAAATTTAAATGGTATGGTGAAGAATCAACAACAAGTGGGACACAATTGTGAAGTGGAATGAAATTTATTGCTTATTTTAAACTTTTTAAAAAGATAAATAACTGAAAATTGGGGCGTGCAATATTATTCGGCCCCTTTAACCCCTTCAGCCCCAAGCCTATTTTGACCCTAAAGACCAGGCCATTTTTTGCAATTCTGACCAGTGTCACTTTATGAGGTTATAACTCTGGAACGCTTCAGCGGATCCCGGTGATTCTGAGATTGTTTTTTCGTGACATATTGGGCTTCATGTTAGTGGTAAATTTAGGCCGATATTTTTTGCGTTTATTTGTGAAAAAAACGGAAATTTCGCGAAAATTTTGAAAATTTTGTAATTTTCAAACTTTGAATTTTTATGCTCTAAAACCAACGAGACATATGACACAAAATAATTAATAAATAACATTTCCCACATGTCTACTTTACATCAGAACAATTTTGGGAAAAAAAAAAAAATTTAAGGAAGTTATAGGGGTTCAAAGTTTATGAGCAATTTCTCATTTTTACAACAAAATTTACAAACCCACTTTTTTAGGGACCACATCACATTTGAAGCGATTTTGAAAGGTCTACATGACACAAAACACCCAAAAGTGACATCATTCCAAAAACGGCACCCCTCAGGCTACTCAAAACCACATTCAAGAAGGTTATTAACCCTTCAGGTGCTTCACAGTAACTAAAGCAATGTGGAAGGAAAAAATGAACATTTTACTTTTTGCAACAAAAATGTTAATTTAGCCTCAAATATTGCATATTCACAAGGGTAGCAGGATTAAATGAACCCCCAAAATTTGTTGGGCAATTTCTACTGAGCACGCAGATACCTCATATGTGGCGAAAACCCACTGTTTGGGCGCACGGCAGGACTCGGAAGGGAAGGAGCGCCATTTGACTTTTTTGAACAGAAAATTAGCTGGAATCGTTAGCCGCACCATGTTGCGTTTGGAGAGCCCCTGAGGTGCCGAAACAGTGGAGCTCCCCCACATGTGACCCCATTTTGGAAACTAGACCCCTCATGGAATTTATCTAGATGTTTATTGAGCACTTTGAACCTCTGGGGGCTTCACAAAAGTTAATAGAGTTGAGCCGTGAAAATAAAAAAAACACAAAATTGTTACTTCAACCAGGTAGCTTTTTTTTTCACAAGGGTGTGAGGAAAAATTGCACCATAAAATGTATTGTGCAATTTCTCCTGAGTACACAGACACCTCATATGTGGTGGAAATAAAATGTTTGGGCGCACAGCAGGGCTCGGAAGGCAAGGAGCGCCATTTGACGTTTCAAACGCAAAATTGTCTGGGATAATTAGCGTATTCCATGCTGTGTTTGGAGACCCCCTGAGGTGCCGAAACAGTGGAGCTCCCCCACATGAGACCCCATTTTGGAAACTAGACCCCCATGGCATAGAAAAAAAAAACAGCGGCAGATGGGGGGGGGGGCGTCGGCAGATGGGGCGGCGGCAGATGGGGGGGCAGCGGCATATAAAGGGAGCATCTGTGATTGTGAGACGGCGGCTGGGATAGGGTGGGGGCGGATGGGAGAGGGCGCAGTGGATGCAGGAGCGGCAGAGGATGGGGGGAGGGGGGGATGGGTGGGAAGTGGAGTGGGAGGTGAGATTGGGGATAGTTACCCTACAGGATGGATCTAGGCAGCTGGATCACAGGAGATGAAGGAGGCAGCAGATCGGGGAGGGTGAGAGGTGGGGGAGGGAGCGCAGCGCAGATCACGGAGGAGACAGGTGAGCAGAGCACAGATCACGGGGGTGAGAGGTGAGGGAGAGCGGACAGCAGATCACGGGGGTGACAGGTGAGGGAGCACAGATCACGGGGGTGACAGGGGAGGGAGCGCACATCACGGGGGTGACAGGGGAGGGAGCACAGATCACGGGGTGACAGGGGAGGGAGCGCACATCACGGGGGTGACAGGGGAGGGAGCACAGATCACGGGGTGACAGGTGAGGGAGCACAGATCAAGGGGTGACAGGTGAGGGAGCACAGATCACGGGGTGACAGGTGAGGGAGCACAGATCACGGGGGTGACAGGGGAGGGAGCACAGATCACGGGGTGACAGGGGAGGGAGCACAGATCACGGCGGTGACAGGGGAGGGAGCACACATCACGGGGGTGACAGGGGAGGGAGCACAGATCACGGGGGTGACAGGTGAGGGAGCGCACATCACGGGGGTGACAGGTGAGGGAGCGCACATCACGGGGGTGACAGGTGAGGGAGCGCACATCACGGGGGTGACAGGTGAGGGAGCGCACATCACGGGGGTGACAGGTGAGGGAGCGCACATCACGGGGGTGACAGGTGAGGGAGCGCACATCACGGGGGTGACAGGTGAGGGAGCGCACATCACGGGGGTGACAGGTGAGGGAGCGCACATCACGGGGGTGACAGGTGAGGGAGCGCACATCACGGGGGTGACAGGTGAGGGAGCGCACATCACGGGGGTGACAGGTGAGGGAGCGCACATCACGGGGGTGACAGGTGAGGGAGCGCACATCACGGGGGTGACAGGTGAGGGAGCGCACATCACGGGGGTGACAGGTGAGGGAGCGCACATCACGGGGGTGACAGGTGAGGGAGCGCACATCACGGGGGTGACAGGGGAGGGAGCGCACATCACGGGGGTGACAGGGGAGGGAGCACAGATCACGGGGTGACAGGGGAGGGAGCACAGATCACGGCGGTGACAGGGGAGGGAGCACACATCACGGGGGTGACAGGGGAGGGAGCACACATCACGGGGGTGACAGGGGAGGGAGCACAGATCACGGGGTGACAGGGGAGGGAGCACACATCATGGCGGTGACAGGTGAGAGAGCGCACATCACGGCGGTGACAGGTGAGGGAGCGCACATCACGGGGTGACAGGGGAGGGACCGCACATCACGGGGGTGACAGGGGAGGGAGCGCACATCACGGGGGTGACAGGGGAGGGAGCGCACATCACGGGGGTGACAGGGGAGGGAGCGCACATCACGGGGGTGACAGGGGAGGGAGCGCACATCACGGGGGTGACAGGGGAGGGGGCGAGTAGCCGATCACGGGGGTGACAGGGGAGGGGGCGAGTAGCCGATCACGGGGGTGAGAGGTGGGGGGGAGCGGGCAGCACATCACGGAGGTGAGGGGGAGAGCAGCATATAACGGAGGAGAGGGGGCGCGCAGCATATAACGGAGGGGAGGGGACGGGCAGCACATAACGGAGGAGGAAGCGGGCAGCCGATCTCGAGTGGAGGGGGCTGGCAGCACATCACGGAGGTGAGGGGACGAGCAGCCGATCACGAGGGAAAGGGGCCGGGCAGCAGATCGGGGGGGACCGGTGGCACTGTGGCAGATGGAGGGCGGTGGCGGCGGATCGGGAGGTGTGCGGGTGAGGGTGCGGGCAGCAGATACGAGGGGTGGGGGTGCGGGCAGCAGATCGGGTGGCAGATCGCGGAGGGCAGCGGCGGATCGGGAGGTGTGGGGATGAGGGGGCGGGCAGCAGATACGAGGGGTGGGGGTGCGGGCAGCAGATCGGGTGGCAGATCGCGGAGGGCAGCGGCGGATCGGGAGGTGTGGGGGTGAGGGTGCGGGCAGCAGATACGAGGGGTGGGGGTGCGGGTGGCAGATCGCGGAGGGCAGCGGCGGATCGGGAGGCCGGTTTCATACAGTGCAATGGCAGCGCGACAACTTCCGGGTCCCATGCTCCGGTCACATAACAGCATGGGACCGGAGCTTGTCGCCCTCCCATTGCACTGTGTACACTCACTGTGCTGGCGTGCTGCAGGGCCAACAAGTGAAGCTGATGGGGCGGTCACCGGCAACAGGTCCACTGTGATTGGAGACAGCGGTCACAAAGCCGATCTCTCCAATCAGAGCTACTGGAGCTGGGGGAGGGTGATCCAGTGAGGTCACCCAGCTCCAGCCAATGGCCAGTGCTATAGCTGCACTGGCCGGGGCTGGATTTCAATGTTTCAGTCACTTTAAGTGGCTGGAACATTACAGTGGCTGTGATTGGTTGAGCGGCGTTCGTCAGCCAATCACAGCCTCCGTAGGTCCAGGGAGGAGGCACCACCCCTCCTGAGGTTAGGTACAGGTCCCCTCCTCCCCGAATCTGCGGTTTATGCTAACTTTTCGCAGTCACCGGAGGCTCCGGTGCCGCGATTACGCGATGACGGAAAGATCTGTCCTTGGTCATTAAGGCCCAGGGCACCATGACGGATCTTTCCGTCCATGGTCGTGAAGGGGTTAAGTTAATACTTTGTAGTGCCACCTTTTGCTGCGATTACAGCTGCAAGTCGCTTGGGGTATGTGTCTATCAGTTTTGCACATCGAGAGACTGAAATTCTTGCCCATTCTTCCTTTGCAAACAGCTGGAGCTGAGTGAGGTTGGATGGAGAGCGTTTGTGAACAGCAGTTTTCAGCTCTCTCCACAGATTCTCAATTGGATTCAGGTCTGGACTTTGACTTGGCCATTTTAACACCTGGATACGTTTATTTGTGAACCATTCCATTGTAGATTTTGCTTTATGTTTGGGATCGTTGTCTTGTTGAAAGACAAATCTCCGTCCCAGTCTCAGGTCTTTTGCAGACTCCAACAGGTTTTCTTGAAGAATGGTCCTCTATTTGGCTTTATCTATCTTCCCATCAATTTTAACCATCTTCCCTGTGCTGAAGAAAAGCAGGCCCAAACCATGATGCTGCCACCACCATGTTTGACAGTGGGGATGGTGTATTCAGGGTGATGAGCTGTGTTGCTTTTACGCCAAACATATAATTTGGAATTGTGCCCAAATAGTTTGATTTTGGTTTCATCTGACCAGAGCACCTTCTTCCATGTTTGGTGTGTCTCCCAGGGGGTTTGTGGCAAACTGTAAACAACACTTCTTATGGATATCTTTGAGAAATGGCTTTCGAACTGCCACTCTTACATAAAGGCCAGATTTGTGCAGTGTACGACTGATTGTTGTCCTATGGACAGACTCTCCCACCTCAGCTGCAGATCTCTGCAGTTCATCCAGAGTGATCATGGGCCTCTTGGCTATATCTCTGATCAGTCTTCTCCTTGTCTGAGATGAAAGTTTGGATGGACGGCCGGGTCTTGGTAGATTTGCAGTGGTATGAAACTCCTTCCATTTCAATATGATCGCTTGCATAGTGGTTCTTGGGATGTTTAAAGTTTTGGAAATCTTTTTGTTACCAAATCCGGCTTTAAACATCTCCACAACAATATCCCGGACCTGCCTGTTGTGTTCCTTGGTCTTCATGATGCTCTCTGTGCTTTAACCCCTTCAGCCCCGGGGCACTTTCCGTTTTTGCGTTTTTGTTTTTTGCTCCCCTTCTTCCGAGAGCCGTAACTTTTTTATTTTTCCGTCAATCTTGCCATATGAGGGCTTGTTTTTTGCGGGACAAGTTATACTTTTAAATGAAACCATAAGTTTTACCATATGGTGTACTGGAAAGCAGCAAAAAAATTCCAAGTGTGGAAAAATTGCAAAAAAAGTGTGATGGCACAATAGTTTTTGGGATGTTTTATTCACGGTGTTCACTATATGGTAAAACTGATGTGTGGGTATGATACCTGAGGTCGGTGCGAGTTTGTAGACACCAAACATGTATAGGTTTACTTGTATCTAAGGGGTTAAAAAAAATTCACAAGTTTGTCCAATAAAAGTGGAGCACGTTTTGCGCCATTTTCCGAAACACGTAGCGTTTTTATTTTTTGGGATCTGTGGCTCAGTGACGGCTTATTTTTTGCGTCTCGAGCTGATGTTTCTAATGGTAGCATTTTTGCGCAGATGCTACGTTTTGATCGCCTGTTATTGCATTTTGCGTAAAACTTGCGGCGACCAAAAAACGTAATTTTGGCGTTTGGAATTTTATTGCCACTACGCCGTTTACCAATCCGATTAATTGATTTTATATTTTGATAGATCGGGCATTTCTGAACGCGGCGATACCAAATATGTGTATATTTATTTATTTTTTAACCCTTTAATTTTCAATGGGGGGAAAGGGGGGTGATTTGAACTTTTAGGTTTTTTTATTTTTTTTTAATTTTTTAAAACTTTTTTTTTACTTTTTTTATTTTATTTTACTAGTCCCCCTAGGGGGCTATAGCGATCAGCAATCCGATTGCTGATCGCTATCTGCTGATCACAGCTATTCCGCTGTAAACAGCAGAAATAGTCACTTTCTTTCTTCCTCTGCTCCGTGCCGAGGAAGAATGAAAGTGAAACTTCTTAGCACCAGGCGTCATCACATGACCCTGTGCTACGATGGCAACCACCGAACGTCACGTGATCACTCACGTGACGTCCGGAGGGGGCGGAGGTAAGAAAAAAAGATGGCCGCGCGCATATAGATCTCGCTGCCAGACTTTGGCAGCGAGATCTAAGGGGTTAATGTTCCGGGTGGAATGCGATTCCACTCGGAACATGTAGGCACACATGTCAGCTGTTGAAAACAGCTGATATGTGTGCCGATCCACGCCGCCTGCCCGCGGCAGGGGGCGGGGATTACCGGGACACGATCCATGACGGAAAGATCCGTCCATGGTCGTGAAGGGGTTAAACAGAATACTGAGACTATCACAGAGCAGGTGCATTTATACGGAAACTTGATTACACACAGGTGGCTTATATTTATCATCATCAGTCATGTAGGACAACATTGGATCATTCAGAGATCCTCAATGAACTTCTGGAGTGAGTTTTCTGCACTGAAAGTAAAGGGGATGGAATAATATTGCACGCCGCAATTTTCAGTTATTTATTTTTTAAAAAAAAATTAAAATAAGCAATAAATATCGTTCACCTTCACAATTGTGTCCCACTTGTTGTTGATTCTTCCCCATAACATTAACATTTTTATCTTTAAAGCCTGAAATGTGGGAAAAGGTTGAAAAATTAAATGGAGCTGAATACTTTCGCAAGGCACTGTATAAGGCATCCAGTCACTCGTTCAATTCCCCTATCCCTTCTACCACCATTTTTTGAGCACCGGATTCTGGTCCCCATAGATTTATATGGAGATCGGCGTCCGGCCAAATATCGAGAATCATTTCTGGGCCAGAACCAGGTATATTCAATGTTTTTTTTTAGGTCTTCACGATCTCAGTGCTGGCCAATTTTGCATTCCCTATATTTAAAGGGAACCTGTCAGGTACAATATGCACCCAGAACCACAAGCATAGACTAGCATAGATAAAGAGATCTTTAGAAAAAGTAAAGATCTTATCTTATGCTAATGAGGCCAAGGACTAGTCCCAAGGGCGTTATATCTAGCCGCCCTCTTAGCATGTTAGCACGCCCACAGGGGTGTACCAACATGCCATTCAATGCAGCGTCACCAGCGGGGCCTCGCATACCTGTGCTTGCTGTGACTGCGCTTCTGAATGTCGGGAGCTTCCAGTCATGCTCAGTATGAAGCCGAATGTACGCGTCCCGGCTTCAGAGAGGTCTATGCATGACTGGAAGTGCCCGGCATTCATAAGCGTATCCAATCTGCAAGGACGAAAAAAATCAAGGTGTGAATGAGACTTCAGGATTCTCATGCACTTTGCTGACATCAGGAATCTATTCAGGTTTTGTGTCAAATCTGCGCAGTAAAAAATGCGACAAATCGGTGTGCACAGGCCCATCCAGTGCCAGCAAAAGCCATTAGATTTCAGAAATCTTATGCACACGCTTTTTTCGTAACTGAATTTGAAAACTGCATTTCAATTCTTTTAGTGTTTTTTTCAGCCATAAAAAGCGTTATTGTATTGGTGAATAAAACTAACTTTATTAAACTTGCACTGTACAAAAGTCACACGTTATATGCAGCTAAAAAAAATGTTGCAAAAACACCAGGAAAATGAAAAAAAAACAAACAAACAGGCGTTTGAACTGTGCTTTTACTGTAAAGAGAGCTGGTTTTGGCTGCAGAAAAAAAAAGCAGCAAAAAAACACTGCATGTGAATATAGCATGACAGACTAGTTCTTGAGGAGGGGTCCACTAGCAGATAGGACTTGGAATAATGGGGTTTTGTCCTTTTACAATACCCTGGGCTTTTTATTAATGAATGTGATCACTTCTTAATTACATCTTACATCACTTGGATGTAATCCTGCTTCTTACACCACATACTAGAGATTCTTAGGTTTCTCTGCCACGTTGAGCCCTGCACTTCATAAATGCCGGCCCATGTTCCTGCTGGGCTCCTTACAATCTCTGTATACCTTCCTGCAGAGGGCAAGCCACATTCCCACAGCCAGGATGGTGGTCCTCATCGCTTAATGAGCTTCTCCAACAGACCCTCAATCACTCAGGAGCAGGAGGAATACACAGCTAAGCTCCGGTTACATCACAGTAACACAAGCAATAATGAACTGTTATCAAGAGTTCAGAGCTGTAATCGTCTGACTGGGGCATAAAGGCGGCTATGGATCGTACGCACAAGCCGGCCAGAGAGGGCAAGCAATCAACTGGCCATTATCTGGATGACACTGCAGCCACACTAGCCCTGACATTACACATGCATGTCCGTTACCTGGCTGACATGGTGGCCACACTAGCGCTGACATTACACATGCATGTCCGTTACCTGGCTGACATGGTGGCCACACTAGCGCTGACATTACACATGCATGTCCGTTACCTGGCTGACATGGTAGCCACACATGCCTGACATTACACATGCATGTACGTTACCTATATGACATGGTGGCCACACTAGCCCTGACATTACACGAATGACATGGTGGCCACACTAGCCCTGACATTACACTTGTATGTCCGTTACCTGGCTGACATGGTGGCCACACTAGCCCTGACATTAGACATGCATGTCCGTTACCTGGCTGACATGGAGGTCACACTAGCCCTGACATTACACATACATGTCCATTACCTGGCTGACATGGTGGCCACACTAGCCCTGACATTACACTTGTATGTCCGTTACCTGGCTGACATGGTGGCCACACTAGCCCTGACATTAGACATGCATGTCCGTTACCTGGCTGACATGGAGGTCACACTAGCCCTGACATTACACATACATGTCCATTACCTGGCTGACATGGTGGCCACACTAGCCCTGACATTACACTTGTATGTCCATTACCTGGCTGACATGGTGGCCACACTAGCCCTGACATTAGACATGCATGTCCGTTACCTGGCTGACATGGAGGTCACACTAGCCCTGACATTACACATACATGTCCATTACCTGGCTGACATAGTAGCCACACTAGCCCTGACAGTACACATACATGTCCATTACCTGGCTGACATAGTAGCCACACTAGCCCTGACAGTACACATGTATGTGCATTACCTAGCTGACATAGTAGCCACACTAGCCCCGATATCATCTGGATGACATGGTAGCCACGCTAGTCCTGACATTACACATGTATGTCCATTACCTGAAGGACATGGTAGCCACATTAGCCCTGGCATTACCTGAATGACATGGTAGCCACACTAGCCCTGACATTACCTGGAAGACATGATAGAAACACTAGCCTCAACATTACATGCATGACATGGTAGCCACACTAGCCCCGACATTACCTGGCTGACTTGGTAGCCACATTAGCCCCGACATTACCTGGCTGACTTGGTAGCCACATTAGCCCCGACATTACCTGGCTGACATGGTAGCCCTGACATTACACATGAAGTAGTCACCACAATGCTATGTACCAGAGGACTGCTGGCCATGTCTCCATAATGCTGCTAGGTATCTATAACTCCCACCATGCTCACTCCTTACAGTGCATGCTAAGAGTTGTAGTGCCCCATTAGATGGCAGCAGCAGGCACCTCCTGCCCATGGATGCATTACACATGGAGCTGCTTCTACTCACGTACTTTTCGCTCTCAGCTTCGTTCTTCGGCTGAAAGGTGTCCACAGAGAAGATCTTTCCGTGCCAGGCGTCCTCCCTCTGCAGCGGGATACCAGCTGGAGCCGTGCCCTCCTTCCTCTCTGCGGAGTAAACATTCACAGAAGCAGCATGAGTGTGGTGGGCACAGCCGGCGGCGGGAGGGTTAATACACAGAGCGCCACCACAGCTGGAGCGGAGTGTGACTGAGCTCGGCAGCGGCGGCCCGGGCTATACAGCGCGCCTCACAGCCGCCCCCTGGTGGCGGGAATGCTGCGGGCTGTGGGCGCCGTGACCAGGAGGACAATGCTCTCTCACCCACAGCCGCCATTCATCCAGCCTGTAATAAAGTGTGATCTGCTGAGCTATGAGTGACTAGTCTGTGTGAGCAGACATCACCAGTCACCAGGGGCTGCAGCTTAGGGGAGCCTGGAGCGACAGGATGAACAAATAGATTCACACATTAACTCCTTAATGAAGCAAACAATATACCATAATAATTACAATACCATAATAATATTCCACAAGTCATGACTTTTTTTTTTTCTTTATTTTCCCGTTGAGCCCAATGAGCTCCTGTTTTCTCACGGCTTTGGTTGACGCTATTCATTTTACCATGAAGTGAAAAATGGGTAAAATTAAAACTGAGGTAAAAAATCGTCCTGGCACAAGTGTCCTTCAGGGCAGTAAGACTATATATAAGGCAATATCAATACAGTATTTACTGAAACTTTTTTTTTAAATTTTCCTTTTCCCTTTATTTTCTTAGTTTCTCCAATCTCTGCTTTACACACTGCGATATTGGTCCCGATATCGCTAGCGTGGGTACCCGCCCCCATCTGTTGTGCGACACGGGCAAATCGCTGCCCGTGCCGGTGCCGCACAACATCTCCCAGACTCGTCACACTACTTACCTGCCTGGCGACATCGCTGTGACCGGCGAACCGCCTCCTTTCTAAGGGGGCGGTCCGTGCGGCGTCACAGCGACGTCACTGAGCGGCCGCCCAATAGAAGCGGAGGGGCGGAGATGAGCGGGACGTAACATCCCGCCCACCTCCTTCCTTCCGCATAGCGGCCGGGAGGCAGGTAAGAAGAGGTTCCTCGTTCCTGTGGTGTCACATGGAGCGATGTGTGCTGCCGCAGGAATGAGGAACAACCTCGTTACTGCTGCAGTAACGATAATTGAGAATGGACCCCCATGTCACTGATGAGCGATTTTGAACGTTTTTGCAACGGTGCAAAATCGCTCATCTGTGTCACACGCAACGGCATCGCTAATGCGGCCGGATGTGCGGCACAAATTCCGTGACCCCAACGAGTTCACATTAGCGATGTCGTAGCGTGTAAAGCCCCCTTTAGGCTATGTGCGCACTTTGTGTCGTCCTAGTTGCAGTTCAAATCGCATATTTTGGCAGAAATTGCTTTTGCCAAACTTGCTTTTGACCATCAAAACGCAGTAAATACACGTGCGTATTTAGTGCGTTTTAGCTGCGTTTTTAGCGCTTTTTCATTGCCTAAAGTCAGATGCGTTTTGAACACAAAGACACACAAAATAAAGTTTTCACATACAAACACTATGAAAAAAGAGGAAAAAAAGAAAAGACATATAATTATTTAAATCATAACGAAAATAGTTATATTTAATGAAATTATAGCGGTTTTATACTATTTTTGCCAAAATTATCAATAATTTTCTTTATTTTAATTGTCGGACTATGTGTGTGTGTGTGTAAAGGGACATATTATTCCATTATTTTGATGTCAGAAAAGCATGCGTTTTGGTAGTCCAAAACGCATTGTTTCTGCAGCTAAAAAGCAGGTAAATCGCTTGTTTTTTGCAACTTCTCATTGACTTCAATGTCATCAAAACGCTGCAAAAATGGCAAAAACAATTGACATGCTGCTTCTCTGAACGCATGGTTTTTGCCACAAATTATGCAAATTAAACACTGCGTTTAGAACTGCAAAGTGCGGACAAGAAATCCACATTTTCCATAGACTTTGCTGGAAAATCAAAACGCATGCATTTTGGCATGAAAACGCTGCAGTTCAAAACGCTGCGAAAACGCAGGTGAAAACGCAAAGTGCGGACATAGCCTTAGAGACAGGTGCCAGCTGTATAGGACAGGAGGCACATTCCCCTGTGGAGCGGCGTCTACTCCGGAGCCCAATCCGTACACTCATACCCCTCCATGATGGATATACATGGGGCAGGAAGGAGGTAAAAAGGAACCTGTCATGTGAACCGGGCTACACAATAGCAGACAGGTATATTTTCTCTGAAATGCTTCTACGCTTCAGAAAAAATATAGTTCGAAGATAGAGACCATAGGAATGGAGAAGTATGGCACCGTTTCCATCCACCTAGTCCCAATGCTATTTCAGGTGATTGAAAGGTCTCTCCCAAAGCTCGTGACCACAGCCGAACAGATTAGTCTGCCACCGTTTCCATCCACCTTTTCCACGGTTTGCTACAGGTGACTGACATGTCTCTCCCATAGCTGGTGACCACAGCCGGAGAGGAGACTAGTCCAGAGCTGTCCTGCCTGGCTTTTCCCAGGTCTGCTTCAGGTAATTGACAGGTTTCATCCATAGCTGGTGACCACAGCCAGAGAAGTGACTAGTCTGGTGTCATCTTGCCCGGCTTTTCCCAGCACTGCTTCAGGTGATTGACAGGTCTCATCCATAGCTGGTAAACACAGCCAGAGAGGAGACTAGTCTGGCACATCTTAGCCAGCTTTTCCCAGCACTGCTTCAGGTGATTGACAGGTGTCATCCATAGCTTGTGACCACAGCCGGAGAGGAGACCAGTCCAGTACCATCTGGGCCAGCTTTTCCCAGCGCTGCTTCAGGTGATTGACAGGTCTCTCCCATAGCTGGTGACCACAGCCAGACAGGAGACTAGTCCAGTGCCGTGTTGCCCGGCTTTTCCCAGAGCTGCTTCAGGTGATTGACAGGTCTCCAGCTCTCATTCATGCTCCCTTTGGGTGCAGCAGCATGACGCAGGTGACAGGTTCCCTTTTACAACCATGTGTGACGGTGAACCCATTCTGAAAATTACATAGTAATATGCAGTTATGCATCCATTAATAGGCTCGCTGGATGGCAACTCCTCTGGTAGCCATTAGGGCTAATTCACACGGTTCTAGAGTGGCCATATGTTCTTAGCCATATCATGGCTTCCATGCCCAGCTAGTCAGCAGGTATCATGCCCAGAACTAAAAGCATCATAGGCAAATTTGATGATTCTATATTAGTTCAAGTCACAAGGCCATGATTCAGACAGGATTTATAATACAGACTAGAAAATATAAGCCGTGTGAACTAGCCCTAGGGCTAAATCCATACAACTGTTTTTACACCACTTTCAAGGGGTAATATGTATCCAGGGTTAGGAGGGGGTTAACTGCCGGTCCCTTCACAAAAACACACACAAACAACAGTAAGGTGTTTTCCCACAGGGGGAAGACAGGGTGGTTAGCCATTACGAAGCATTGGACTTCCCCAGTCGCTAGGACAACCACTGGGGAAGGGCACCACTTGGGGTAAGAAGTAGGCGCAACCATCACACTAGAGCAGACTTTCCAGGGCACAGCATGGGATAACATCTCGCACTGACAACAGGAGTTTAGTGTTTTTCTCTCTTTGTGGGCCTGTGGCTTGGAGCTGGAGGCTCGGCCCGGGTTCTAAATAGCAAACGGGGAACACTTCACTAGAAAGACTTCCACGGGCACCAGCGGTGACCGCTGAATATCCGGGATCGGCTGGAGCCAATCGTAACAGAGACCGGTACTTTGGGGCAGCGCCTGAACTACCAGTGAGTAAAAGACCTGGAACCGCAGCCCCTGCATCTGCCTCTCATTTGCCGTCACCGTCGCCCAGCGCTGCGGCACCAATGGGGACTACCACCACCCCTGTCCGTCCTCCATTATCCTCCCCAGGATAACCCCGCTCCGCCTGTGGGGAGCAACAGCATCCTGGCTGCGACCTTCACCATCAGCCCTGGGGAGCAGCACGCGCAGCGGCCCATCCCTGGCTGCGGACCACAGGTGTCGTCATGATCTAAACATACTTTCCTCACCGTTACTACCACCCCTATCCTCCATCTTTCCTCTTGTCCACCGCCTTCCCTCCCTCCTGTACGTCTCGGGGTCACGAAACTGGGCCAGGCCAGCCTGTAACAACGCAGAGGATCTGCACCCCTGGCCCGGCAATGTGTCGGGTGAAAACCCCTCGACACCGTGGTGTTACACAACCGTGTGAGTGTTACCATCAGAAATGGACTGATTTTTTTCTCAGGTGTCATCCTAGTTGCTTCTATTACTTTTTAAAATTAGAGGGGTGCTTAATAATAAATAAACCCTATAATAAAATAATAAACTCTTGAAATGTCATGTCTGTTCAAGTTCATCAGTGAGTTACAGATCCGTGAGACACGAATGCAAAATCTAGGCAAATTGGAAGAATTTTGATTTGCATCCAGGTCTCAAAGATCCCCATAGACTGGAATGGATCAGGCGGATCAGAACGGGACCTGCTCGGAGTCTCATGGATATCACACTCTCACACTCAGATCCATGATTTTAACGGATGTGTGAATACATCCATTCTACTCTATGGGTCCTTGTGCTGTCCTAGAGAAAATCGGACATAACTTAGATGTGTAACTAACACAGATGTGTGAATGTAGCCTCAGAGTGGCTTCATAGGCAGTCTTTATTGTCCTGTTCTTTTTTTTGGGGGGGGGGGAGGGTCTGGGGTGAAGCAGCAATGCAGTTTCTTTACTGTATGTAGTTTTTGAACCAAAGCAATATGTGAATTCAAGAAGAATCTTCTCTTGGCTTTTGATTGGAAACTGTATCAGAAACTGCTGTTGTGTTTGCTAATAACTATATATCTATAAAAAAAAATAAATAATATATATATATATATATATATATATATATACATACATACACCGTATATATATATATTTATATAAATAATCAATAATATATAAATAGACCTGAAGTGTGTAACCAAAGGACTTATGAAAGTAGAAAAGTGTTGTATTACTTATTACCTCCAAGGTTTGGGTTATTCTACTCTTTATCATAGGTTGCATATCCTATAACTTGTAAACATGTTCTTTATTCGTATAAAATCTGATTTACACAAAAAATAGTATATAAATAATGTGCTGTGTGTGAAAATGACATTTGTCATCTTCTTCCATCCCCACAGCAGTTCCGATCCTCTTACATAGCTCATTGCTGCAGTTGTGAGAGGCCAGGTCACGCAATGTCTTCTGTATGGACCTAAAGCTGCTTTTTCAGCATAAGCCTATGAGACTTGCCTTGAATCTGTCAGAGACCAACATTGAGATAGTAACTTTGGAACACTGCGGGCAATGGCAGAAGGAAGCGATCTGAATGGTATGACACAAGAATTGTGTACATAATATGGCTACGGGATACAAGAGAAATCACCCAAGTGTTGCACTACCATAGATTCTGATGGCACAACACCAGTCGAGGTGTGTTCAAATTTTGACAACTTTAAACAGTTTGAGGCTATGTCCGCACGTTGCTTTTTACCTGCTTTTTACCTGCTTTTTTGCTGCTTTTTCAACTGCAGCGTTTAATGCCAAAATGGTTGTGTTCTGCTTTTCAAGCAAAGTCTATGGGAATTTGGGTTTCTTGTCCGCACTATGCAGTTCAAACTGCTGCCTTTTTGGTGCAGAACTTTGGTCAAAAACTCAGCTTTGCAGTGCAAAACCCAAATGGCAAAAACAACTGACATGTGAATTGTTTTTGCCATTTGGGTTTTGCACTGCAAAGCTGAGTTTTTGACCAAAGTTCTGCACCAAAAAGGCTGCAGTTTGAACTGCATAGTGCGGACAAGAAAACCAAATTCCCATAGACTTTGCTTGAATAGAAGAACACATCCATTTTGGCATTAAACAGCGCAGAAGAAAAAGCAGCAAAAAAGCAGGTAAAAAGCAGGTAAAAAGCAACGTGCGCACATACCCTAAAGCCAGCTTTACACCTTACAATTAGGTGTGCGATCTCGTATGCGATGTGACACGCCCAGGTCGCATATGCGATTTAATGAGATCGCACGTAGGTCGTTTATTTGCTGTCACACGTGCGTTAGTAGTCTTTTTGTAATTGATCAATATTGTGTGCGATCTTTTAGATCATGTGTTTTCTGACGTATGCATTGTGCACCCTTTTTTTTAAATTAAATTACAACCATCAATTGACGCAATTACGTTATTTTTTTGTTTTATAAAATACACCAGAACTATGTGCGTTGCATTCAAGACTATTAAAGGCTTGCAATGCATGTTTAATCTGGCCACTATAAAAATATCGCACGAGCGTTAAAATTGCAAATTGTTTTTTGTTTTTTTTTTCCCTTTAATTGTCATTCTTGTTTTTGTAACTTGCTAGGTAATGGCTTGATTTTGATAATGTTTATGAATCATGGCAGTGTTTCAAGGCATTGCAGGATGCCATTTAAAGAGAGATTAAGCCGTAACGCAAGTGCGATTATTTAAATGTATGGGGATGGGCGTAAAAACTTCACGTTCAACAACACACCCGCACAGCTTCTGACATATAAAAGTTGGATTTGCAAAACCGTATGATGATTGTCACACGTTTCAATTGACTATGTTCGTACAACAAAACGTCCAATGTATGAGGAATAAACGACGTGTATGCGATCACCGTATTTGCGTTCAATCTTGATCGCACATAGGTGTCACACGCAAATACGTCACGAACGATGCCGGATGTGCGTCACTTACAACTTGACCCCGACGACGGATTGAAAGATCTATTGAAGCGTGTAAAGCAGGCTTAAGACCTGCAAATTGAGTTTTTTGCAGCAAGCATGTGAACTTCTCTGTAAGGCTACTTTCACACTTGCATTGAATGTCTTCCGTTGCTATCCGCAGCCTTGAGGAAATACAGTAACCGTTGCAGAAAACTGTTTTATTCCTTATAGACTTCTATTAGCTACGGATAGCAACGGATGGTCTTGCGTTGCATCCGCCCCGCGGTGCATCAGTCCACCTCAAAAGCAGATGGACCTGTGCATTATGATGAACTACTGAGTTGAACAAATCACTGATATCACCACAATTAAATCTAATAATCCATCAAGTCAGTGATTTTTGAGCTACTGAGTTGCAAAGGGACCATATATTGTTCTTGCACAGTGGCTATCTTCTGTCTGTATCCACCAGTGGTATGTGAATACAGTATGGGGAGCCAATGGGGGTTGGGTGCTCACACATTATGGGGAGCAAGGGAGGGGATGGATGCAGACAGTGTGGAGAGTGAGGGGGATGGGTGCAAATGCAGTAGAGAGGATGTATGAGGCGCGAGGAGGGGATGTATGCATACACAGTAAGTGGATCAAGGACAATGTGATGGGTGTGGACACAGTATGAGGAATGGGGGGGTGAGGAGATAGTATAGATAGACAGGGGGGTAAGAATGTGAGGAGACAATAGGATTAGCCACGGGATGTGAGAGAAGACAGTATGACGGAGGGGAGAAATGTGAGAAGAGACTATTGAGGAGAATAGTGTATGGAAATTGTATGGACTGAGAAAAGTGTGAGGGGGCACAGAATAGAGACTGAGTAGTGTGGGAGGTCTGGCAGTGTAGAAAGGCAGAAGAATGGGGGGACAGTGTGAGGGCACAGCCTGGAGGGGACAGCATGCTGAGGAGGGAGTGTGTGATAATAGGGCACAGTATAAAGACTGTGCCCTCTAGGGGGGACACAGTGTGAGAGGACATTGTAAAGAGGGGACCCAATAAAAAGAGAGAGCAGAGTGGAGGCCAAGTACCATAAGAAGGATAGTGTGTAGGTCATATTTGGTGCAGTGAGGGGCAATTATTTTATTCACCGGCACAGCGCAAGAGCAATATTATATCATTCAATTTTAATGGGCTTCGTGTCGGGATGTGCTACAGAAGACCGGAATAGATGAAAGTCTGCAGAGACAAGCTCTGGATGTGAAAAGTTATGATGGCGTCTGAACATGATGAAGAAAGGTAAAAGAACATTCCGATCAGCGATAAAGTCATCTATAAGGTACTTGGATGTAAATGAATATTTGTGATACTGACTTATTCTAATCAGTACTGTTGTTCCTGTATGGTGTGCAGTCCATTTATGACTGTTAACAACAAATACCAGTATCTTCTTATCATTGTTAAATACATACTTGGAATTGTACGTTCATGTGATACAAATGTATATGGGTATAACATGACATTACAATTTATGTACCATGTACTGATGGTGGCTCTGATGATGTGTTCATGTACTGATGGTGGTTCTAGACTAGTAATGTATTTCTGTATAGATGAAAGTAATGCTGTCTTTCTGTACTGATGGGGTTCTATTGATGTATTTTGGCACTGCTAGTGGTTCTGGTGATGTATTTCTGTACTTATGGTGGTTCTGGTGATGTGTTTATGTACTGATGAGGGTTCTAGTGATGTATTCCTGTGCTGCTGGTGGTTCTGGTGATGTATTTCTGTATTGATGAAAGCAGTGATGCTATGTTTATCTACTGATAGGTTTCTACTAATGTATTTCAATACTATTAGTGGTTCTGGTGTTGTGTTTCTGTGATTCTGGTTGTTCTGGTATTTCTGTTCTGATGAGGGTTGTGATGCTGTTTTTCTGTACTGATGGGGTCTCAAGTGATGTATTTCTTTACCACTGGTTGTTCTGCTGATGTGTTCTTGTGCTGTTATTGGTTTTGATCCTGTCAACATGTAACAATACATAACTTGTAAAATTGCATGATACATGGCTTTTTTAATAAAGTGTTGTGCCGCCTTACAAGTTCAAGATTACTATGTTTGTATTCCTGTTAGAGCATTAAAGGGGTTGTCCAAATTTGTGATGAATATCTGTAGTCACTCTCTGTGACTGCAGACTTCTGAATTCTCAGAGTGTGCGCACTGTATGCAGTCAAGATTCTCTGGTGCTGGCAGTTAGAATGAAAGGTCACAAAACCAAATGTATGAGATTTACATACATGCGGTTAATCTCGTGCAATACGAGGTAAGACACATCTAGTCAAAACATGGCAGGAAGTATGCCAATTGCATACTCGTGCTCACAACAACATCCACTCTTGCCTCCAGCTCGGGAGAATCTGGAAAGTGTGTAGTGCGTTCGCTGTGAGAATTCTGAAGTCATCTAGAATTACTGCAGATTTTCATCACACATCTGGACAACTCCTTGAATTATAAAATTAAGCACTGTAGCATGCCCAATCACAGTGTGTTATATACTCACTGTCAGGACTCAGCTGGTTCCAGCAGTTATCACATAGTAACTCCACTCATATGTGATTTTCATACAGTCACGTGACAACTAGTTTTTTTTGCTTCTCTCAATGTAGCAGGAGCTTTAGTTTTCCACTGAACATTGAGAAAATTAAGAAGAGCGGCTTATTGGCACATGACTGTAAGGGGTACTTTGCACACTACGACATCGCAAGCCGATGCTTGTGATGCCGAGCGTGATAGTCCCCGCCCCCGTCGCATCAGCGATATCTTGTGATTGCTGCCGTAGTGAACATTATCACTACGGCAGCTTCACATGCACTCACCTGCCCTGCGACGTCGCTCTGGCCGGCGAACCGCCTCCTTACTAAGGGGGTGGGTCGTGAGGCGTCACAGCGACGTCACATGGCAGGCGGTCAATAGAAGCGGAGGGGAGGAGATGAGCGGGACGTAAACATCCCGCCCACCTCCGTCCTTCTGCATAGCCGGCGTGAGCCGCGGTGACGCAGGTAGGAGATGTTCCCCGCTCCTGCGGCTTCTCACACAGCGATGTGTGCTGCCGCAGGAACGAGGAACAACATTGTACCGTCGCTGCAGCTACACTATAGAAAGGTTGGACACTACACTGATGATACGATTACGACGCTTTTGCGCTCGTTAGTCATATCATAAAGGATTTACACACTACGATATCGACAGCGACGCCGGATGTGCGTCACTTTCGATTTGACCCCACCAACATCGCACCTGCGATATCGTAGTGTGCAAAATACCCCTAAGTGTGCAAACTGCATATAAATAATCAGTCACTTGACAACAACTCAAACCGCATGGGGGTGCCAAATTGAATTGTTGCCCAGGGTGCTGGAAAACAAAGATCCATCTTTGTGGTCACTGGTTACTATACGGTGAGCGGCAGATGTGATCACTCGCTGGAATTTCAATTGACAACCTGTTCTACACAAATTTAAGAGGGTGACAGGAGCTGGTTAGGGGATAGGTTGGGATGTCGTTTGGGTGGTTCACCATTAGAGGGCACAGGGTCTCCATAGTTGGATGCAGGAGGGGAAGGTTCAGGTTAGCAGAGTGGGGAGGGCACGAGTTAGAGGAAGAGAGAAGGAAGGAGATCAAAGAGGAGAGTAGTGGAGACAAGGAAGCAAGCAGGAGGCTGCAGAGCTATACTGGAGTGGAGGATAGTCGGGTCCTGATGGAAAGAAGGTCGCCCTGTTGTTTGAAGACTGAAAGTATGTTGCTGAGGTTCCCCGGGAAGAGGGAAGTCAGCATGGCCAGAGCACCCATATTCGCAGGGAAAGGGATCGGGAAACCAGGAGGCTGATGGAAAGCTCTGGCAGCCGGAATAGTAAGGCTACTTTCACATCAGTGTTTTTTTTAACTGCGGCACAAATGGATTTTTGCCGCAAAGCCGAATCCATTACAAATGCGTTGTCATTTCAATGCATTTGCAATGGAATTGCGGCAATATGCGGTCACATGCGGTTGCATGCACACACACTGGATCCGTTGCTTTGCGGTATTTTACCTTTTTTCAAAAACGCTACTTGCAGCGTTTTTGTCCTCGGGCAAAATACTGCATCTCAATGGATCCATTAGATTGCGGCGGTAGCTGCAATGTATTTCAATGGACGCTGGATCCTGCTATATCGGCAGTCGCCATATCCTGATAGACAGGATCCTCTTTTCTGTACTGAGCATGCCCAGAAAGCAGCCTTGCATGGTCAGTACAGAAAACTCTCTCTCTGGAAGGTTTCAGACGTCCTTGTTTTATCAGGTACAAGCCACATGCATGGTTATGGTTATACGTGTGACAGTATCGGAGAAAACATGGGTCTTTGAAATAAAAAAATGTTCCAGGTCCTCACTGCACACACAGACACACACACACACACATGTGAGCACATATACACACATATGTATACACACATAGCAGACACACATGGATAAACTGAGCACATGCACACACATAGCGCACATGCATGTATACACTGAACACAGACATACACATATGTCTTCACACACACACACACACACACACTGCTCAATACTCACCAGTCCCCAGCGATGCGGTCCCCGGCACTGAAGTCCCCAGCAATGCTTCTGCTTCCAGCTCTTCAGTGCAGTGAATATTCAGTAAGTATTATGAGCGGTGGACAGGAGCTGGAGGCAGCAGACGGATGTCTGAAACCAGCCTCTCTTTCTCACACACACAGAAGAACAGGATCGTGGAGGGATGAGAGGGAGTAATAAAGATGGAGTGTCTAAGTGTGTCTGTGTATTTATTTCTAATAAAGTATTTTTCTCTGTGTGATGTCTTTTTTAACCCTTTATTGGAAATTCTTAGTGGCCAGGTCAAACTTGGCCTGACATTAAGAATCTTGGGCTTTATATCAGCTGGTGAAAGAAAGCTGGTATTAACCGCTTATTACCCAGCCTGCCACCCGGAAGAGTTGGATACAGCATCAGAAGATGGCGCTTCTATGAAAGCGCCATTTTCTGGGGCGGCTGCGGACTGAAATTCGCAGTGGGGGGGGGCAGAAAGCCTGGGCCACCCTGTGCTGGAGATTCCAATCCCCAGCTGTCTAGTTGTACTCGGCTGGACACAAAAATTGGGCGAAGCCGACGTCAATTTTTTTTTAATTATATCATGAAATTCATGACTTAAGGCTGTTTTACACACTGCGATATCGGTCCCTAGCAAATCGCTGCCCGTGCCGCACAACATCGCCCAGACCCGTCACACATACTTACCTGCCCGGCGACGTCGCTGTGACTGGCGAACGGCCTCCTTTCTAAGGGGGCGGTCCGTGCGGCGTCACAGCGACGTCACTGAGCGGCCGCCCAATAGAAGCGGAGGGGCGGAGATGAGCGGGACGTAACATCCCGCCCACCTCCTTCCTTCCGCATAGCGGCCGGGAGGCAGGTAAGGAGAGCTTCCTCGTTCCTGCGGTGTCACATGGAGTGATGTGTGCTGCCGCAGGAACGAGGAACAACCTCGTTACTGCTGCAGTAACGATTTTTGAGAATGGACCCCCATGTCACCGATGAGCGATTTTGCACGTTTTTGCAACGATGAAAATCGCTAATCGGTGTCACACGCAACGGCATCGCTAATGCCGGATGTGCGTCACCAATTCTGTGTCCCCTGCATTCATCACAGCGTGTGTGGGCTGTGAGGTCAGCTGAGTTCGGAAGGCACTGGAGTCAGCTGATCTGAATTCAGTTGAACTCCAGCCCACACACTCTGAGATGGATGCAGCGGGACACAGAACAAGTAATCGGCTTACACTGGAGTCAGCTGATCTGATTACTTGTTCTGCTGGCTATGAGGTCAGGAGTTCAGCTGAGTTCAGATCAGCTGACTCCAGTGGCGGCCGACCCCAGCTGACCTAACAGCCCGCACACACTGCGATGGATGCAGCGGGACACAGAACAAGTAATTGGCCGGCACTGGAGTCTGATCTGAACTCAGCTGAACTCCTGATAACTGCAGTCCGCACACAGTCACACGTGATCGGCAGAAGGCAGTGACTGCTGTTAACCTGCATCCATCGCAGCGTGTGCGGGCTGTGATATCAGGAGTTCAGCTGACTCCAGTGCCGGCCGATAAATTCTGTGTCCCGCTGCAGAAGGATCCGGTAAAATAACAATTGCAGTTGAATGTGTTGCACATTGAAACGACAGGATCTGGTCATATGCAGTTTGCGTTTTTTTGTCTACAGGGAAAAAAACGCTGATGTGAAAATAGCCTAAGGGCAGCTTTGCACGTTGCAACATCGCACATGCGATGTCAGTGGGGTCAAATCGAAAGTGACGCACTTCCGGCGTCACTTTCGAGATCGTAGTGTGTAAATGCTAGAGGATACGATTAACGAGTGCAAAAGCGTCGTTATCGTATCATCGTTGCAGGCTCCGACTTTTTCATAATTATGCTGCAGCGATAGGTACGATGTAGTTCCTCGCTCCTGCGGCTGCACACATCGCTGTGTATAACGCTGCAGGAGCGAGGAACTTCACCTTACCTGCCGCCGGCGGCTATGCGGAAGGAAGGAGGTGGGCGGGATGTTTACATCCTGCTCATCTCCACCCCTCCGCCGCTATTGGCCGCCTGCCGTGTGACGTCGCCTTCCTAAGGGGGCGGGTCGCCGGCCAGAGCGACGGTCGCAGGGCAGGTGAGTGCATGTGAAGCTGGCGTAGCGATAATTTTCGCTACGCCAGCTATCACAAGATATCGTACCTGCGACGGGGGCGGGGACTATCGCGTGCGAAATCGCAGCATCAGCTTGCGATGTCGCAACGTGCAAAGCCCGCCTAAGAGTAGCAAGAAGATGTATATGCTTGGGTAGGAAGAAGTGCCCTGCTATGGAGGAGGACGAAGTTTATCACCTAAATAAAGAGAAGTTGTTGGATAGAATTACAGTCTGTATCTCTTTTAATGGAACTGAAGCCTGACTCAGAGGTAAACAGTAGAGATGAGCGAACCGGCCGTGGTTCGGCTAGAGTTCGGTTCGTCGAACGGAGGTCTCGTTCGAGTTCAGTTCGGCGAACGTTCAACGAACGTTCGACGAACCGAACTCGAACCAATAGGATATAATGGGAGGCAATCACAAACATATAAAAACGCATTATAAATGTACACATACAGTTAATAAACATTGCCATAACACTTACCGGTCCCCGCGATCCCTCCTGCACTCTGTCTCCTGTCGCTATTCCATCCGATGATCGCTGAATCCTCCCGGTGACCAGCACTGCCAGCAGTGATGCAGGACCTATTGTGACGTCAAAATAGCCATGTGACCAGTCACGTGGCTATTATCTCATTGGCTACAGACTGGTCACATGACTATGACGCATCATGTAGGACCTGTCATTGCACTCTCCGGTACACGGTGCATATTTGTGTATCGCCGTGTACCGGCGACATGCTCTAGCACACGGTCGACTCCCCGTTCCGTTAGGGACCGGCTGACACAGCCGGTCATTAACGGAGATCACCGTTGCCATAGCAACGCAGTTAGCGGTGACGTGACCGCTAACCGTGGCTCCGGGAGCACCGTTGCTATGGTAACGCGTCTGTCAGCGTTACCGCTGACATCCAGCAGCACTGATCACTCACGGAGTGAAGGCTGCACGCTGCTTCCCGTGCAGCGTCTTCCCCCATGCAGCAGCGATGGAGCAGAGCTGCATTTGTTGAACAAGAAAGACAGAAGACCATGGATCGTGGAGGGCTGACAGGGGGTAATAAAGATGGAGTCTCTAATGTGTCTGTGTATTTATTTCTATTAAAGTATTTTTTCTCTGTGTGGTGTCTTTTTTTTAACCCTTTATTGGAGATTCTTAATGGCCGGGTCAAACGTGCCTGACATTAAGAATCTCTGGCTTAATACTAGCTAGTAAAACAAAGCTAGTATTAACTCATTATTACCCAACAAGCCACCCGGCTTCAGGGCTGCTGGAAGAGTTGGATACAGCGCCAGATGATGGCGCTTCTATGAAAGCGCCATTTTCTGGGGCGGCTGCGGACTGCAATTCGCAGCATAGGCGCCCAGAAACCTCGGGCTAGCCTGTGCTGCGGATTCCAATCCCCAGCTGCCTAGTTGTACCCGGCTGGACACAAAAATGGAACGAAGCCCACGTCATTTGTTTTTTAATTATTTCATGAAATAAGTGAAATAGTTAAAAAAAAACGGGCTTCCCTATATTTTTGGTTCCCAGCCGGGTACAAATAGGCAACTGGGGGTTGGAGGCAGCCCGTGGCTGCCTGCTGTACCTGGATAGCATACAAAAATATTGCGAAGCCCACGTCATTTTTTTGGTGGGCAAAAAACTTCTGCATACAGTCCTGGATGGAGTATGCTGAGCCTTGTAGTTCTGCAGCTGCTGTCTGCTCTTCTCCATACAGACAGACAGCAGCTGCAGAACTACAAGGCTCAGCATACTCCATCCAGGACTGTAAGCAGACGTTTTTTGCCCCCTGAAAAAATTATGTGGGCTTCGCCATATTTTTGTATGCTAGCCAGGTACAGCAGGCAGGTACGGCTGCCCACAACCCCCAGTTGCCTATTTGCACCCGACTGGGAACCAAAAATAAAGGGAAGCCCTTTTTTTATTATTTCATGAATTTCATGAAATAATTAGAAAACAAATGACGTAGGCTTCGCCCTATTTTTGTGTCCAGCCAGGTACAACTAGGCAGCTGGGGATTGGAATCCGCAGCACAGGTTGGCCTGAGCTTTCTGGGCCCCACTGCTGCGAATTGCAGTCTGCAGCCGCCTCAGAAAATGGCACTTTCATAGAAGCGCCATCTCCTGGCACTGTATCCAACTCTTCCAGCACCTGCCTGCTATACCTGGCTAGCATACAAAAATATGGCGAAGCTCACATCCTTTTTTTGTAGTTTTTTGGCAAAAAAAATAAAAAATGCTTCCCTGGATTTTCCATTGCCAGTGAAGGTAACACCAAGCAGTGGGGGTTAGCAGCCAGTAGCTGCTTGGATTACCCTTAGCTAGCAATACAAAAAATGCAGCGGGAGCCAAAATATATTTTTTTTAATTATTTATTTAATTAACTAAAAACAAAATGGGCTTCCCTGTATTTTGATTGCTGGACATCACAGTGCTGTAAAAATAAATCTTTAAAAAAAGTGACGTAGCGCTCCGCGGTATTTTTGATTCTCAGCGCAGATAAAGCAGACAGCTATGGGTTGCCACCCCCATCTGCCTTCCGCTACCTTGGCTGGCAATCAAAATACAGCGAAGCCCATTAATTTTTTCTATTTAAAAAATAGTTAAAAAAAAAATGACGTTGGGCCCATTTTTGATAGCCAGCTAGGGTAAAGCAGACGGCTGTAGCCTGAAAACCACAGCTGGCAGCTTTACCGTGGTTGGGGATCCAATGTGGAGGTCCCCTCAGGCTCTTTTTTATAATTATTTTATAAATATTAATAATTACACAATAAAAGTTGGGTCCCCCCCACAAATTGGATCACCAGCCAAGGTAAAGCGGACAGCTGTGGTCTGGTATTCTCAGGGTGGGAAGGTCCATAGTTATTGGGCCTTCACAGCCTAAAAATAGCAGGCCGCAGGCACCCCAGACGTGGCGCATCCACTAGATGCGCCAATCCTGACGCTTCACCCCAGCTCATCCCGTGCCCTGGTGCAGTGGCAAACGGGGTAATAAATGGGGTTGATACTAGCTGTAAGGTCACCTGACATCAAGCCTAGCAGTTTGTGATGTCATGGCGTCTATTAGATACCCAACATCATAAACTGTCAGTACTAACAAAAAAAAAATCGACAAAAGAAAGTTATTTGAAAAAACAGTCCCCAAAACATTTCCTCTTTCACCACTTTATTGTAAGAAAAAAAATAAAGGGGTCCCACGACGACTCTGGACAGTCTAGAATATGGGGGGGAGACACTCAGGGAACGTATCCCCCATTTTTTAGGAGTGCAGACCCTTCATGTGAGGAGTGTGGGTGCAATGAATCTGCACTCACTCTCCCCGGGTCCACAGCAGCAGAGTCCATGTCGTAATGGTTGCTACCAAAGCTGCAATGCCCTGCTCATGAGGTAAGGGCATGCCTAATCAGGAGAACTATTCTACATTTCCAAATATTGGTATTTGCTGATATTATTGCTATTCCACCTACTATATATTGGGGATAGGATCTTGGAGATGGAATACCCCTTTAAGTCCAGTTATCCAGCTGAATGAATACTTAACAACAGAGCTCGCTATTTAGATGTGTTTTCTTGTGGCGTATAACGGACTCTCATGTTTGGTAGTCATTCATCAGGGAAACTATAAAAGCAAATCCCTCCATTTGGAAATGTAGTATATAGCTCTCCTGATCAATTATGTTCCTTACCTCATGAGCAGGGCATTGCAGTAATAATAACAATTTATTCATTTATATAGCGTTATTAATTCCATAGCGCTGTATGTCTTTGGAGAGTGGGAGGAAACCGGAGTACCCGGAAGAAACCCACGCAAACACGGGGAGAACATACAAACTCCTTGCAGATGGTGTCCTTGGTGAGAATTGAACCCAGGACCTCAGCGCTGCAAGACTGCAGTGCTAACCACTGAGCCACCGTGCCGCCCATTTAGCTTACAGATGCATAACCACCACTCACTGTGTCTGAACACAGGAAGCTGAGCTGACAGCCGCTCTGTGCATGCGGCAGAGTCTATTGTGAAGGAGAGGGCCGTGGGAGGATCAACGCTGCACAGGTACCGTGGGACACCGGGGAGCACCGGTGGGGTTATAGGGGGTGACCTGGCAGGGCCTGGGGAGGAGTTTTCTGTCGCATGTGTCATGGCACATGCGACAGAAATCAGAGGAGTAGGGTGAATGCGGCCGACGCGCTACTGTGCGCGCGGCCATCTTGGATTTCTGGGAGGGCATCAGGGGGGGCACTTTGGCGACACCGGGGGACCGGAGGGGACCGGGGAGGAGATTTATCATGTTTGTTCATGCCAGATGGGAGATAAATAATTTTTTACCGGCGCTGTCATTTACTGTAACGTGATCATCGGTGTACGGTGTATACCTGTGATCACGTGAGCGGGGACCGGAAAAACCGTCCTGAATCATGATCTCCAGGGTCTCAGATAGCCCTGAAACCCCGGAGATTTTCTGACGCTGGGGGGCGTTATTCACTTATTTCTGCCTGCTGTTTATAAACGGCAGATCAGAATAAGGCTATATTAACACGACCGATCCATTTTTGCGGTCTGCAAAAAACAGTCAGTTTTTTTTCACGGGTGCATCCGTGTGGCATCCGTTTCCGTTCCGTAGACGGTCCATATGTCATCTGTTTGTCATCCGCGTGCCTTCCGTTTTTTTTGTGTACTGCAAAAAAACTGAAGGAGGGTAAATGCATAAATTTACCCAGGATCCATAGCTTCATCCTACATGAGGCGGTCACCTGTTCACTCCAGTGCCATTTTCTACTGCTTTTCACAGCGTAGAGCGCTCTGGTGATTTTCTTGTGCTTGTGCACTTCATATCAGTCTTTTCTGTCATTATAATGGCAGAAAGACACATAATGTCCCACTCTCCTGCATTTTGTAATTTTGCACCCTTTAGTGCCTTTCATGTGGCACTAAGGGGTGCTTAGCTTTGTATTTAGCCAAAAAAATGGAAAAAAAAATGACGTAGGGTTCCCCCTATTTTTGTAGCCAGCTAGGGTAAAGCAGACGGCTGCAGCCTGCAGACCACAGCTGGCAACCTCACCTTGGCTGGTAATCCAAAACTGAGGGCACCCCACGCTGTTATTTTAAATTAAATAAATAATTTAAAAAAAAAACACGTAGGGGTCCCCCCAAAATTGGATCACCAGCCAAGGTAAAGCAGACAGCTGGGGTCTGATATTCTCAGACTAGGGAGGTCCATGGTTATTGGACTTTCCCCAGCCTAAAAATAGCAGGCCGCAGCCGCCCCAGAAGTGGCGCATCCATTAGATGTGCCAATCCTGGTGCTTCGCCCCAGCTCATCCCGCGCCCTGGTGCGGTGGCAAACGGGGTAATATATGGGGTTAATACCAGATGTGTAATGTCACCTGGCATCAAGCCCTGGGGTTGGTGAGGTCAGGCGTCTATCAGATACCCGACATCACCAACCCAGTCAGTAATAAAAAAAAATAGACGACAAACACATTTTTATTTGAAAAAACACTCCCCAATACATTCCCTCTTTAACCAATTTATTAGAAAGAAAAACAAATCCAGGTCTGGTGTAATTCAAGGGGTTGCCATGACGATCCACACTGTCCCAGTCAATGAAGAGCAGGATGTTCCCTATTGGCTGGGAGAGCAGTGCAGTGACCTGAGCTAACATCAATGGGTCAGCCCAGGTCACTGCAGGGGATGACAAGTGCTGCTGTCAGCGAGGTACATTACCTGCGCTGATCTCCTGCACTGCTGACAGCACCTGTCACTGAGTTCAATGACCGCCACCTTCACAGCCAAGTATCGCGAGCGGCCCGTGACGTGATGTGACAAGCGGCAGCCATGGAGGACAGTAACAGTGCTGAGGTCGGGACTTCATCACCGCAAGTAAGCCGAGCGGGACCATGTGTGCAGTGCAGGTGGGCGGAGCCATGTGTGCTGGCGGCGGAGTGCGAAGTGGGTGGCGCTGAGGACGTCAGTGTCGTGGACTGCTTGGCTGGGGACAGGTGAGTGTGAGTGTGTGTGTGTGTATATATGTGTGTGTGTATGTGTGTGTGTGTGTGTGTGTGTGTGTACATGCCGTGTGCAGGAGGGGGCGGAGTGAGCTGAGCGGGGAAGTGTGGGCTTCCTGCACGTAACTAGGATAAACATTGGGTTACTAACCAAAGCGCTTTGCTTGGATACCCGATGTTTATCTTGGTTACCAGCTTCTGGCAGGCTGCCAGCGATGGCTCCTGCACACTGTAGCTGTAAAAAGCCCTGCTTTTTGGTGCTAGAACCGTTCTCGAACGTATCTAGAACTATCGAGCTTTAGCAAAAAGCTCGAGTTCTAGTTCGATCTAGAACAGCCCCCAAAATCACTCGAGCCGAACTGGAGAACCTCGAACCGCGCTCAACTCTAGTAAACAGTACTACCCTTCTGAGAGTCGGCATCCTCCTACCATCCCTACAGACATTACCTCTTTTCATGAAGCGGACCAGCCAGAGGTTACACGACTACTACCCCCATCCTCGGCGGGGCCTCCGGTGGTTCCTTCACATACATGCTGCAGTGCAGGCTCTCAAAGCGCCGGGAGGTGATTACAGCTGCAAGTACTGTGTAGTTAGTGATGACTGAAACAGCCCCTGGAACCGACCTTATGACTGCAACCAAGGAGCTGTAGGGTGAATAAAAGTTAATTTTCTCCCTGAAGTTCCTCTACTAATAAGACTATCAGGCAGGATTTTAACACCATTTGCCCAAAGATTCCCACTATCTGCAGGTAAATAGCGTTTTGGGGCATAACAGTTTGATCATATTGAACATAAAAAAATCTGTTTCTCTTTTTCTCATAAAAGGACTATTCCGTCTTATAAAGTTTATGACTAAGCGATGCCATCAATATACATTCAGCAGGGATCTGAATTTTGGAATTCCCATAGATTCGGAGAATGGAGGAGGTGCAGCATACTGGACTGGTCTAAAACTAAAGGCTGCTTTACACCAGACAATCTATCGTGCGATAGATCGTCAGGGTCACGGTTTTTGTGACGCACATCCGGCATCGCTGGCGATGCCGGCCTGTGTGACACCTCCTAGCGACGCAGTATCGCTCACAGATCTTGAGTCATGTACTGCTCGCTAGGTTCCATAATATCGTTTAATTTAGTTGTTCATCGTTTCCGTGGTAGCACACGCCGCTCCGTCTGACACCACGGGAACGATGAACAGCAGCTCAACTGCGTCACGCGGCCGCCGCCGGCTATGTGAAGGAAGGAGGTGGGCGGGATGTTTACGTCCCGCTCATCTCCGCCCCTCCGCTTCCATTGGCCGGCGGTCGTGTGACGTCGCTGTGACGCCGAACGTCCCTCCCACTCCAGCGAGGTCGTCCGGAAGGTAAGTATGTGTGACGGGGGTTACCGACTTTGTGCGCCACGGGCAGCGATTTTCCCGAGACGCAAAAAGGACGGGGGCGGGTACGATCGATTGTGAAATTGCACAAACGGTCGTACCGTGTAAAGCAGCCTTAAGGGCCGCCAAGGCCAGAAACGCATAAGACTTTTTTTTATTACCCCCTACATGTTCATCTAACCTATGTTGTTTTTAGTTTTTTTCTGAAATAAAAGTGGAATTTTAATTATTTACCTCGGACGTGCTGCTGGATTCTATTCCCTCCACCCTGTTGCTACTCCCTCCTGAACACGGAGCCTACCTCCTTGCACCGTCTCGAGCTGTGAAACCAAGGACATTCATTCGGGTGAGCTGAAAAAATCTCTTTTTGGACCCTGGTCGCCCTGTTTACTTAAATTGGGTAGAATTGCAGTTCCTTGCACAGTGAATGCATTGAAAACTGCTGTACATGGATAAAACATTGGAAAGAACACCATGCTGTATCCTCTTCACTCTAGGGATTTTGGGGTTTTGTTTTCAGAGTTTGCATTGCATATCCTAGAACTATGGCATCAATCTATAGGATGTGACTACCCCTTTTTTAAGTAGATACAGCAATATTGGGGAGGTACTGCACTACTAGAGTATAAGCTTGGAACTTGGTCAAGAAATATGTACATACAGAGCTTATATAATCCCCGGAGATGCAGCTAATACTCTGGAGTGCATTCACCCCTTCGCAATAATATAAGGAATTTTCCAGAAACAGAGCACAAATAATCATATATACACTCCTTGTCTTTGAAATTGCAACACCAAGAAGGACAAGCCATGAAAGTATGAAAATCACAGAATGAATAGGCAAGTACGGTAAATGATGGGAAAATAGAAACAAAATGTTCAAAACCTCTCGATTTGTTCAGTATAAAGTATGAGCGCCATGTGCTGAAATACATATACACATCGTCCTTGGCTGCAATCAGTGAGATTGTTAATCCCTTCACGACATCCGCCATACATGTACGCCACATGTCGGAATCGGGTGCATGAAGTGAGCTCACAGGGTGATATCACCCCATACCTGGCAATTAATGGCTGTGTGTTACAGTCAGGGCCTGCCACTAACAATCGCTGGTGCAGTGGAGCTCTGCTCGCGATTGTTAACCAGTTAAATCCCACTTTCAAATTCTGACAGCAGGATTTAATGCATTGGCATAGAGGGGCACCATTTTAAACACCTATCAGTGCACACTTGACATGATCGTGGGTCGTCGATGGGTTGCTATGATAGCAGAGGGTGTGGTGAAGACCTCCATGCTTGTCATAGCAGTGCTCCTTTGAAACCCAGTCTGTGGCTGAAATTCATAGGAGACTGTGTATTCTGTTATATACAACAATGATTTGGCATTGCTGTATGTAGCACAAGCGATCAGACGATCGTAGGTTATACTCCCGTAAGGGGACTATTAAAAGCCGTGAAAAGTAAAAAAAAAGTTTTAAAAAATATGAAAAAAATATAAAAGTTCAAATCACTTCCTTTTACCCAATTAAAAATAAACATAATAAAAAAAATAAAAAAAAATACACATGGTAGTACTGCGTTCAGAAACCTCCGATCTATCAAAATTTAAAAATAATTAGCAAGATCGTTAGACACAGAAAATAGAAGAACACAAAAATTATGTTTTGTTGGTTGCTGCAATGCCACAAAAAATGCTGTAACAAGTGATCAAAACATCATATATCCCAAAATGGTATTAATAAAAATGTTGTCTCGCCAAACATAAAAAATGCCATTGTGCACCTTGGTCAATTGAATAATTAAAACGTTACGGAGCTTGGAAAATGGTGACAAAACGTCCTACAAAATTTTGCAAACTTCTGTTTTTTTCACCACTTAAACAGTTAAAAATACCTGGACATGTTTGGTACCGCTGTAATCTGATAAGAAGAATCATATTGCGAGGTAATTTTTACCACTGAATGTACACCGTAAAAATAAATTCCTAAAAACCATGTAAGAATTGTGTTTTTTTCACAATTTCTCCACACTTAGAACTTTTCCCACATTTTACAGTATGCTATTTGGTAAAATAAATGGGGTCGTTCAAAAGTACATCTCGTCCTCCAAAAAACAAGCCCTCATATGTCTGTGTGCAGAGAAAAATGAAAAAAAATTATGGCTCTGGGAAGACGGGAAGTAAAAACAATGAAAACACAAAGAAATTGGCCCCTTCGTGAAGGGGTTACTGGTTGCCTGAAGAAAGTTCTGTGAAACTGCATGTACTTGGGAACGCAAATTATCAAGGCCATGGTAGCACATTTAGGCCATGCAGGCTGCTCATAGTAACACAAGCAATATGTGGCTCGGCATTGCATTGTTGAAATGTAGATCCTAGAATGCTTTAGAGAAATGGCAAATACTACTGATCCCATGACCAATTAGATGTAACACTGAGCTTTTAATGTACCTGGAATGAAGACTAGAGGGGTCAAGGTACCGTCAATTATCTCATCTCACCATAATTCCTGGAGAAGGAATGAAGGGACACTCTTTCATGAAGAATTCTTCATGGCGTTTCCCATGTAGTCTCCAGCTATCGTTGCGTCCAATGCAAAAGCGGGACTCATCAACGAAGCTGCTAGACCCCCATTTAAGTGTCAATTTCCTTCTTGCTCTGCACTATGATAACTTTTGATAGCGGTGACATGAGGTCAATAGAACAACACCTGGACACCTGCCTTGTAATCTCATGCAAACATCTTCCAATGGTTAGTCTGGAGGCCTTAGGCTTAATATGTGATGTCCAATTTTACATACCAGTGGTACGGTCATTACTCCAAATTGACCCATGAGCCATTTTTCAACACAACACCACATCACTGTTGTTCTTGTTACCATAAGCACCTTGTGTAGCCTTAACATACTACCATGTCTTGCATAATTTCCTGACTTATCACCTATTGTAATTGAATGTATTTCTGTGTGTGGTACTTGATATTGAAGAAATCGAGATGTTTTGAAAATATTGTTCCCTTTTCTCTATCATTTGCATATCATTAACATGTCTATCCATCTTGTGATTTCCATAATTACGCAATTTTTCCTTCTCGGTGTTTCATTTTCAGTGTTAAGCAGTGTAGTTGTAATTTAGATAAGTAACAAATGTAAGAACAATAATGAGGCTGAGAGTTTATATTGCAGGGTAAAAATTATTTTAGTTAGAATCTATGAACTAGTGATGATTTTGCCAAGAGTTTTTTATAGCCTTTTCTTTAAATCGAGCCTTTGAAACCTCCAGAGGTAGTTCTTAGGAACAATCAGACATCTGACCTTATTGTTTCTTTAAAGGGAACCTGTCGCCAGATTTTTGAGTTATAAACTAAAACTAGCACCTTAAGCAGTGCCTGTATTGCATTCTCTAAAGGTGCGTATTATTCCTGACTACCCCTGTAGACCCCACAAATACCTTGATAAAATATTCTGCTAATCCTTCGGTCTGGTCCGATGGGCTTTCTATTTTGCAACTCCTGTCCCTCCTTTTAGCGCTGATCACCATCCTCCTTTGATGACTGACGTAGATGACGCCGGAGGCGTCATCCACGTAGCCGGGCAAAATCTCCCTCTTGTGCAGATTTTGCCTGGCTACGTGGACAGCATTGGATGCATAATCCACGGCAATCATTAAAGAAGGACGGCGATCAGCACCAAAAGGAGAGACAGGAGTCGCAAAATAAGAAGCCCATTGGACCGTACCCAAGGATTAGCAGGAGATTTTATAATTTTTTTTTATTAGCATTTTTATTTATTTATTTATTTTAAATGAGATTGGTTACAGTATGGAATGAAAGAAAGTAAAAAGAGTACGTAGAGGATAAAGTAACTAATCAAAAGGACAAGACAATGATCTACCCACATCTGTGCCAGATGATCTTTTGAATTTGATCTTTAAAGATGTAGTGGTGCAGGAAATTTTGTGAATCTTTCAGAATGTTACATATTTCTACTTAAATTTGAACAACTACATCTGATTTCCACACAACTGCAGATAAAGAGAGACAAATCAAACAATGAGTCAAGAATATTAGACTTTGTAATGTTTTAATTGATTAAAATGATTTCACATCTGTGAGTGGTAAAAATATCTGAACCTGTGTATCTGGTGTGACCCCTTATGCAGCAATAACTGCATCTACATTTTTCCTGTAATTGCTGATTACTAGTCCTGCACATCGGTTCGAAGGAATTTTAGGTCATTCCTCCCTACAAAACAGCTTCAACTCTCTAAGGCCTGTTTCAGACGTCAGTGATTCTGGTATGTGCTAGAGTTTATACGTACCAAAATCACTGACATACGCAGACTCATTATAATCAATGGGTCTGCACACACATCAGTGATTTTTCACTGACCGTGTCTCCGTGCGGAGTACACGCGTGTCCGTGATTGCCGCACGGAGACAAGTCTGTTTTTTTCTGGCATCACTGATGTCCCACAGACCATACTATGGTGTGGTCCGTGAAACACATACCAGAAAAAAACGGACATATAAAATAAAAAACATTTTCAACTAACCTTTCCAGCGACTCTCTCTGCAGCCCATGCTCTCTGCAGCTTCCTAGCCGGCTCATGTATATTCATGAATGCAGCCAGAACGACTCGGAAGTAGCTGCAGAGAGCGGTGGGCAGAAGCTGCAGAGACGAGGAGTTCAGCACCATGGAGAGCAGGAACGGGCCAGGTGAGTAATGTCCATGTGCAATCACGGAGTACAGATCACGTATCACGGATTGCACATGGACAAACACCGTGTGCCGTGAATCACGGCACACGGGGGGGGACATAGGCGTTTTTTACATGTCAGTAAAGAATGTCTGTGCCTTTTACTGATGTGTGAAACAGGCCTTATGTGGTTACATTTTCTCATATGAGCTGCTCACTTCAGGTCCTTCCTCAACATTTCTCTAGGATTAGGATTTATGCCATTCCAAAATCTTATCTTTATTGTTTCTTAACTATTCTTTAGTAGAATTAATTATGTGTTTTGGGTCATTGTTTTTGTAGAATTAAATTTGTGCTTTGGGTCATTGTCTTGTTGCATGAGCCCCATTCTCTTGAGATCCAGCACATGGACAGGTGTCCTTAAATTTTCCTTTCAAATTTTCTGGTAGAATTTAGAATTATTTATTCCATCAATGATGGTTATCTATCATAGCATGCTATGAGTAAGAGCCCTTGTTCGGCTTGAAACGCGTAAGACGCAATGATTTTAATTATTTGTACTTTTGTACACCAATAAAACTGATTTTGATTTTATCAAGTCCGTAAATATCGTGGAATTTGAATAATATATCTTCAAGTGCTGGATGAAAACCCCTTTGTTCCAATACTTTTATGTACTTGTTTTAAAATCTGATGTAGTTTTAGGTCAAATTTATTCCAAAATATGAATAATTATGAAGAGTTCACCAACTTTTGTATACCACTGTATGATCACACCTGGCAGGTTTGTTTAAGAAATTTCTGCGACTGAAAATTAATTCCATTCATCTGAATGAGGCTGTTTCTGCAGCAATTATAGAGTTTTGCAATTTCTATTTAAATTAATAACACTGGTTTTCAATTGCAAAAGGTTTGACCAAAAATCTGCCTCACGTTGAGCCTCTGTTGTAGATTCTATTTTTTGACAGAGAAAATAAAATAACACAACAGCAGTGAATACCACAGTACATAGCAGTGAATGACGACCATCATAGCAAAACCCAACACACCCCTTTGTTAGTAAATGGGGTTTGTTGGGTGGTGGCACAAAAGTCAAAACCTCAGAAGTTAACGGAGCCAAAAGGGGGCTTTACACACAGCGACATCACTAGCGATGTCGCTCATGAAAGCACCCGCCCCCGTCGTTTGTGCATCACTGGCAAATAGCTGCCCGTGGCGCACAATATCGCTAGTACCCGTCATACATACTTACCTGCCTAGCGACGTCGCTGTGGCCAGCGAACAGCCTCTTTTCTAAGGGGGTGGTTTGTGCGGCGTTGCAGCGACGTCACACGGCTAATTGAAGCGGAGGGGTGGAGAGCAGCCGCATGGAAGTCAAGCCCACCTCCTTGCTGGAGGACGCAGGTACGGTGTTGTTCGTTTTTCCTGGGGTGTCACATGTAGCGATGTGTGCTGCCTCAGGAACGATGAACAACCTGCGTCCTGCACGAGCAAGGACATTTGGGAAATGGACGTGTTAACAATCAACGATTTGGTGAGTATTTTACATCATTAGCGGTTACTCGTACGTGTCACACGCAACAACGTCACTAACGAGGTCGGATGTGCGTCACGAATTCCGTGACCCCAACGACATCTCGTTAGCCATGTCGTTGCGTGTAACGGGGCCTTAAGTCTTACTAATGTCTTGCTCTAAAATTGGTGTAATTTAAATTTATTACATGTCTGTAAATGTAACCTGTACTGAACTCTCGTCCTGAATTAAACCACCTCTAATATAGACACACAAGGCATTGAAGTTCCCATTTGTTAATTATGCCAATTATAAGTTCTATGAAGAGGTGCATTATCAACTTTTGTATCTTTGCTTACTTCTATGTTTTGTCAGAATAATCAATTTCCTTTGCTGACAACACATATTTAAAACATCAATTGATGCACTCTCTACAGTAAATCTATCATCTGCAGTACAAATCAGAGCAGATTTACCATCTTACGGCAACTACAGATATAACAGCCTGATAACAGGAACAAAAAAATGTTTACCAGGTCACAATCTCCCAGGAAGTCCAGGAACACAGGAAATACACAGCATAAAACTGCAATTACCATAGGCCTTGGGCCATAAATCCTGTTACTACCAAGGACAACATCGTATTATTATATACAAATGCAGAAATTCCTTTTCTTATAGCTATACTATTGGGTAGTAAATGTGATGAACTGTCCATATGGAGTTCTGGGATGTATTTTAGGCCACCGTAATATAGTGGGTTGACCATCATTGGTCTAAACCATCATTGTTACAAACTGTCCAAGATTTCCCAGGAGGTATATTATTGAAAAAAATTGAATGAGCTTCCCTAACTCTGCCAATCATTTTGAGTTGTGTCATTCCATTACATTTGTTGCTTTTGGGGTGCAATATGTGAAATCTCTGCTTGCAGATCAACTGGCCATTTCTTCAAAGTCTTCTCTGCGGGTGTGCGCTCCCAGTCACTGACAATCATAGCTCAGCATCTAAACTTGGACAATATTGGGAAAATGGAGATATACTGTATGTGATTATATGTCTGTGCAGTTACCTTTTGTGGAAGAGAAAAAGTTAGAATACTTCTTCCAATGGCGGCAGATTTCCTTTACAGCTTTATTCTCCGGTTCTATGCATTGAAGCTGCTGTAGTCGGTCTTCTAAACCACGTGCTGCTTCTAGTAATGGCGCTGGGTCTGTATGTATATAGGATATAATGATTTAATGTTTTTACAAATGTATAACTTTATACATAACGCATATACACAAGCCATGCATAACAATGAGAATTATAGAGATTTTAAAAAATATATTTATAAATCAACTCAAGAGGCTAAAGTCTCAATAACATTCTCCACTGCAGCAATATTCAATGCATATAAAAAAATAATTAAAATGTATAAAAACAAAATTAAAAATGAAACATCTTTACATGCAGTCTTGGTATTGTTTTGTGTCTACATGGTTACAGACGAATACTATGTGTTCTTCAAGGGTTTTCTTTTTTTATGGTAGATTGGAGCTCTTACACTATTTGTAATAACATATTTAGATTAAACAATATTAATAAATTTAATGAGACTCAAGATGTCAAATGACTAGATTTTATGTAATGTTACTCATATATGATAGTGAGGAAACTTTACAGTTCTTGCTTCACATTGAATTAAGAGTAACTTGTCAGTCTTTGCTGACGACATCAAACTATGTAGGATATTTAAAACGGACCTTAATAGTGCAATATTAAAAAATAATCTGGATAAGATGTCTGAATCGGCAGATACTTGACAAATGAGATTTAATGTTGATAAATGTAAAGTAATGCACCTAGGACGGAGTAATTCTATAACTGCGTATACATTAAATGGAAGTAAACTCAGGACTACAGAACAGCAGAAGGACTTGGGGATTCTGGTTACAAGTAAGATGAGCAGCAGCACTCAATGTCAGGCAACAGCTGAAAAGCAAACAAGATTTTAGGGTGTATAAAAAGAGAGATTAAATCTCGTGATCCCAACGTATTGTTACCCCTCTATAAGTCACTTGTAAGGCCACATCTGGAATATGGGATCCAGTTTTGGGCTCCACATTTTAAAAAGGACATTCAGAAGCAGACTCAGTTCAAAGGCGGCTAACTAGACTACTACAAGGAATGGAAGGCCTCACATATGATGACAGGTTGGAAAAGTTGGATTTGTTTAGCTTAGAAAAAATACATCTCAGTGGAGACCTCATATATATATATATATATATATATATATATATAAACAAACAGAACATATATATATATATATATATATATATATATGTGTGTGTATATAAAAAAAAAAACGGGACCAGTCGCACACTGTGAAAAACCAAAATAAATTCTACCTAAAAAATATAAGTGGAGGTATAGGGAATATTATAATGGCCATTGTAATACTAGCCCTTTGCTGGGAAAGGAGGGTGCCGTGAAGGGGCGCTGGGCTAGTATTACAAGGGCCATTATAATATTCCAAATACCTCCATATATATATATATATTTTAGGTAGAATTTATTTTGGTTTTTCACATTGTGCGACTGGTCCTTCCGAAGAAAATACTGAGGACCAAGGAGCATTCACTGCGAGTTAAAGAAAGGCAATTCCGGAAGCTAAATAAGAAAGGGTTGTTTACAGTTATTGCAGTTAGATTGTGGAATGCCCTACCACAAGAGGTAGTAATGGAGGACACTACAACAACTTTTATAAAAGGGCTGGATGATTTCCTGAGTACACAGAACATTGTTGATTATAAATGATTTAGTAACAAAATGTATAATTGGTGGAGGAAGGTTGATCTAAATGGACCTAGGGCTTTTATCAACCTATGTAACTATGTAACATGAACATTATCCACTGCTGAGTAAGGGGTGACTATAGTGGGGAAAACATTGTAGGGCAAAACACTTTTGAGAAAGGTTAAGCTATTACATGCTTGGGAAGTATTAAAGTTAATTTACACTATCCTTTTTTAGATCAGATTAAAACACACAGCAAGTGGGATATTGCTTCGGCGAGCTTATAGCTTCACAAAGACTTCATAGTGCCCCGTTCTTGTCTTGTTCATGTCTTGTTCATGCCTTGTTCATGTCTTGTTCATGCCTTGTTCATGCCTTGTTCATGTCTTGTTCATGCCTTGTTCATGCCTTGCTCATGCCTTGTTCATGCCTTTTTCATGTCTTGTTCATGCCTTGTTCATGCCTTGTTCATGTCTTGTTCATGTCTTGTTCATGCATTGTTCATGCCTTGTTCATGTCTTGTTCATGCCTTGTTCATGTCTTGTTCATGCCTTGTTCATGCCTTGTTCATGCCTTGTTCATGTCTTGTTCATGCCTTGTTCATGCCTTGTTCATGCCTTGTTCATGTCTTGTTCATGTCTTGTTTATGTCTTGTTTATGTCTTGTTTATGTCTTGTTTATGCCTTGTTTATGCCTTGTTTATGCCTTGTTTATGCCTCCTGGACCTTTGGCATTTTTGTCCAGAACTGGTTTAGGTTTTCTAACCCCTAAAGGACTAGGCGACTTTTCACTTTTGTGCTTTCATTTTTTCCTCCCATTCTTGTGTCATATCTAGTCTATTGTTTTTGTTGACATAAGCTGTATGAGAGCTTGATTTTTGTGGGATGGGTTGTAATTTGGCATGACACCATTCAGTTTACCATATACAGTGCCTACAAGTAGTATTCAACCCTCTGCAGATTTAGCAGGTTTGATAAGATGCAAATAAGTTAGAGCCTGCAAACCTCAAACAAGAGCAGGATTTATTAACAGATGCATAAATCTTACAAACCAACAAGTTATGTTGCTCAGTTAAATTTTAATAAATTTTCAACATAAAAGTGTGGGTCAATTATTATTCAACCCCTATGTTTAATATTTTATGGAATAACCCTTGTTTGCAATTACAGCTAATAATCGTCTTTAATATGACCTGATCAGGCCGGCACAGGTCTCTGGAGTTATCTTGGCCCACTCCTCCATGCAGATCTTCTCCAAGTTATCTAGGTTCTTTGGGTGTCTCATGTGGACTTTAATCTTGAGCTCCTTCCACAAGTTTTCAATTGGGTTAAGGTCAGGAGACTGACTAGGCCACTGCAACACCTTGATTTTTTCCCTCTTGAACCAGGCCTTGGTTTTCTTGGCTGTGTGCTCTGGGTCGTTGTCTTGTTGGAAGATGAAATGACGACCCATCTTAAGATCCTTGATGGAGGAGCGGAGGTTCTTGGCCAAAATCTCCAGGTAGGCCGTGCTATCCATCTTCCCATGGATGCGGACCAGATGGCCAGGCCCCTTGGCTGCGAAACAGCCCCACAGCATGATGCTGCCACCACTATGCTTGACTGTAGGGATGGTATTCTTGGGGTCGTATGCAGTGCCATCCAGTCTCCAAACGTCACGTGTGTGGTTGGCACCAAAGATCTCGATCTTGGTCTCATCAGACCAGAGAACCTTGAACCAGTCTGTCTCAGAGTCCTCCAAGTGATCATGAGCAAACTGTAGACGAGCCTTGACATGACGCTTTGAAAGTAAAGGTACCTTACGGGCTCGTCTGGAACGGAGACCATTGCGGTGGAGTACGTTACTTATGGTATTGACTGAAACCAATGTCCCCACTGAAATGAGATCTTCCCGGAGCTCTTTCCTTGTTGTCCTTGGGTTAGCCTTGACTCTTCGGACAAGCCTGGCCTCGGCACGGGTGGAAACTTTCAAAGGCTGTCCAGGCCGTGGAAGGCTAACAGTAGTTCCATAAGCCTTCCACTTCCGGATGATGCTCCCAACAGTGGAGACAGGTAGGCCCAACTCCTTGGAAAGGGTTTTGTACCCCTTGCCAGCCTTGTGACCCTCCACGATCTTGTCTCTGATGGCCTTGGAATGCTCCTTTGTCTTTCCCATGTTGACCAAGTATGAGTGCTGTTCACAAGTTTGGGGAGGGTCTTAATTAGTCAGAAAAGGCTGGAAAAAGAGATAATTAATCCAAACATGTGAAGCTCATTGTTCTTTGTGCCTGGAATACTTCTTAATACTTTAGGGGAACCAAACAGAATTCTTGTGGTTTGAGGGGTTGAATAATAAATGACGCTCTGAATAAACTTTTCACAATTTAAATAAAAAATAAAAAAAGAAATAACATTCTTTTTTGTTGCAGTGCATTTCACACTTCCAGGCTGATCTACAGTCCAAATGTCACAATGCCAAGTTAATTCCGAATGTGTAAACCTGCTAAATCTGCAGGGCGTTGAATACTACTTGTAGGCACTGTAATATATTAAAAAACAGGAAAAAAAATCCAAGTGGGATGAAATTGTGGAAAAAATGAAATTCAGTTGTTTTTTAAGTTTTCATTTTACAGTATCTATTCTGTGCTAAAAATTACTTTGATTTTTCAGGTTGGTATGATTATGATGATAAATGGATGTTTTTGGATTTAAGTGGTGAAAAAATATTCAGACGTTTTAGGTACCTACAACATTTTGAATACCTTATACTGCATCTTTTTAAAAGAAGGGGTGATCGAAAAACTGCAATTCTGCCGGTTTGATTTTTTTCTTGTTACGGTATTTATTGTGTGGGTTAATTTTAATTTTCATAAACCAGACTTTTATGAATGCCACAATACAAAAATGATTGTTATTTTTTATTTCTTTATTTTTATCGAAGAAAAGGAGGGTAATTCAATTATTTATTTTTTTTTAAAGTTTTTGACATTTTACATTATTTTTTTAGTCACCTTTGGGGACTTGAACCTGTGATCATTCGATCACCTATACCATACAGTCATATGAAAAAGTTTGGGCACCCCTATTAATGTTGACCTTTTTTCTTTATAACAATTTGGGTTTTTGCAGCAGCTATTTCAGTTTCATATATCTAATAACTGATGGACTGAGTAATATTTCTGGATTGAAATGAGGTTTATTGTACTAACAGAAAATGTGCAATCACGCATTTAAACAAAATTTGACCGGTGCAAAAGTATGGGCACCTCAACATAAAAGTGACATTAATATTTTGTAGATCCTCCTTTTGCAAAAATAATAGCCTCTAGTTGCTTCCTGTAGCTTTTAATGAGTTCCTGGATCCTGGATGATATTTGACCATTCCTGTTTACAAAACTATTCCAGTTCAGTTAAGTTTGATGGTCGCCGAGCATGGACAGCACGCTTCAAATCATCCCACAGATGTTCAATGATATTCAGGTCTGGGGACTGGGATGGCCATTCCAGAACATTGTAATTGTTCCACTGCATGAATGCCTGAGTAGATTTGGAGCGGTGTTTTGGATCATTGTCTTGCTGAAATATCCATCCCCTGCGTAACTTCAACTTCGTCACTGATTCTTGCACATTATTGTCAAGAATCTGCTGATACTGAGTTGAATCCATGCGACACTCAACTTTAACAAGATTCCCGGTGCTGGCATTGGCCACACAGCCCCAAAGCATGATGGAACCTCCACCAAATTTTACTGTGGGTAGCAAGTGCTTTTCTTGGAATGCCGTGTTTTTTTGCCTCCATGCATAACGCCTTTTTGTGTGACCAAACAACTCAATCTTTGTTTCATCATTCCACAGGACCTTCTTCCAAAATGTAACTGGCTTGTCCAAATGTGCTTTTGCATACCTCAGGCGACTCTGTTTGTGACGTGCTTGCAGAAACGGCTTCTTTCGCATCACTCTCCCATACAGCTTCTCCTTGTGCAACGTGCGCTGTGTTGTTGACCGATGAACATTGACACCATCTGCAGCAAGATGAAGCTGCAGGTCTTTGGAGGTGGTCTGTGGATTGCCTTGACTTTTCTCACCATTCTTCTTCTCTGCCTTTCTGATATTTTTCTTGGCCTGCCACTTCTGGGCTTAACAAGAACTGTACCTGTGTTCTTCCATTTCCTTACTATGTTCCTCACAGTGGAAACTGACAATTTAAATCTCTGAGACAACTTTTTGTATCCTTCCCCTGAACAGCTATGTTGAATAATCTTTGTTTTCAGATCATGTGAGAGTTGTTTTGAGGAGCCCATGATGCCACTCTTCATAGGAGATTCAAATAGGAGAACAACTTGCAAGTGGCCACCTTAAATACCTTTTCTCATGATTGGATACACCTGCCTATGAAGTTCAAAGCTCAATGAGGTTACAAAACCAATTTAGTGCTTTAGTAAGTCAGTAAAAAGTAGTTAGGAGTGTTCAAATCAAGAAATTGATAAGGCTGCACATGCTTTTGCACCGGTCAAATTTTGTTTTAATGTGGATTGCACATTTTCTGTTAGTACAATAAACCTCGTTTCAATCCAGAAATATTACTCAGTCCATCAATTATTAGATATATGAAACTGAAATAGCTGTTGCAAAAACCCAAATTGTTATAAAGAAAAAAGGTTAACATTAATAGGGGTGCCCAAACTTTTTCATATGACTGTATATTGCAATATCACAGTATTGCAATATAAAGTTAAATATTAAAAATCTGAATGGAGCGACGGAGCCTTCCAGCAGGTTTGATGGCGTAACAGGGAGCCGATAGGAACTGGTGCGCACGAGCAAGAGCTCCAGTTATTTGCCGCTATCGCAGATTGACAGTGACATTTAAAAGGTTAATATCAGAACTCAGCTCCAGTCATTGGGGTTAGGCACAGATGGGGACTATGCAATGTAGCTGGCACCTAACATATGTACACAGAGCTCCCCACACACAATCAACTCCGCAAGTTTTGCTTTTTTTTTTTAAAGTGTGATTACTTCTGTCTGGTTGTTGCGATGCCATTTTCCTGGTGATAAATTGATACTGCATGAAGTTGTCATCATACAAGACCTTCATTTTAACCAAAATCCTTTTGAAAGTAGGTATGGTCATTTAATTAAAGATAAGTGACTGCCAAAGGTTTTGCATATACTATTTCTTAATCACAACAAAGAGAGTAATTCATTGTTTACAATACCATAACTTAGTATTTTGTAGTATAACCTCTTTAATTACTGCACCACACCGGTGAGGCATTGAAGCCACTTGGGTATTCAAGACATCTTGAGCGATCTTGCTCCATTCCTTTGCAAATCTGAAAACAATTCACCTTTATGACTATAGGCCCCTTTACACACTGCAACATCGCAAACGACATCGCTGTAACGTCACCGGTTTTGTGACGTAATAGCGACCTCCCCAGCGACACTGCAGTGTGTGAAACACATCAGCGACCTGGCCCCCGCTGTGAGGTTGATGATCACTACAGATCTCTCAGGACCATTCTTTGGTCCTTTGTTTCCCGCTGTGCAGCATGATCGCTAGAAAGTCTCAGTGTGTATAGGGGCCTTTACAGCGACTTCGTTAGCAACTTCCCTTTCAAAAAGCTGCTTTACAACGTCCCCAATGACTAGCTAGGTCGTTCTGCAGGTCCGTATCGCTGTTGCGTCGTTTTCCACGTATGCCTGTTTGACAGCTCACCAGCGACTCACCAGAGACTTTGTAGCGATCCCGGCCAGGTTGGGATCGCTAGAAAGTCTCAGTGTGTAAAGAAGCCTTAACAGTACGGGCCCCAACTCGTCGCCCTAACTCATCCCAAAGGTGCCGTATAGGGTGTAAATTAGGTGATTGGCTTGGTCATTGCAAAATGCAAACATTTTTCTTTGCTAACCAACTTTTGACTAAATTGGATGTGTGCTTAGGACCATTGTCTTGCTGGAATTTCCAGCACCTGCCTACTTTGGTTTTAGCATGTGGCAGCATTACATTCTCCAGTATATCCTTGTACATGGTAGCATTCATATTTCCATCAATTCTATGCAGAAGGCCAATGGCAGATGCAGAGGAGCAGCTACAAACCATAACATTGCCACCAGCATGTTTTACTGTAGGTGTTTGGTACCTTACATCATTCTGCTTTACAATTGGGCGGTATATATAGTGCTGCCATCACTACTAAATAGATTGAACTTGGAATCATCTGACCACAAGACCTATCTGTCTCTTTCCATTGGCTCTGTCCTTTGTCAAACTCAAGTTGGACCTTCTGGTTCTTTGCAGAGATGAAAGGCTTCTTAACTAGAACTTGTGCATTCAAGACTACTGCTCTTAGCCGTCACACCACAGTTTGGTCACTCATTTGACCCCATATTTTTCGTTCATTTTGTTTGAAATCTGTACAGCACTGTTATGGACGTCAGATATAGACTTTTTCTTGATAATACCATCAACTCTGGAAGACGTTTTCTGTGGTTGTCCACTTCTAGGTTTGTCTGCTGCTCCATAACCTTCTTTTTCTTTCTTTATTATATCAGAGAGTAGTAGAGAATGGGTTTCACAGCCGCGCCAAAAGACTACTGGATTCTTCTCAGATTAATGTTTCTTTTATTTCATAACAGGTCAAGTCTACGCGTTTCAGGAGAACACAGCTCCCTTCTTCAGGACAAACCAGCAAAGAATCATCAAATCGAGATTTGATGATTCTTTGCTGGTTTGTCCTGAAGAAGGGAGCTGTGTTCTCCTGAAACGCGTAGACTTGACCTGTTATGAAATAAAAGAAACATTAATCTGAGAAGAATCCAGTAGTCTTTTGGCGCGGCTGTGAAACCCATTCTCTACTACTCTCTGTTATCTGCCTCATGGGGACCGCTGCCGGGACTTGGTGTTACATGCTGCTATAGGTGTTGTGACTGTCACAACCCGAATTGGTGAGTAGGATTATTCTTTGCTTCACCCTATATATATTGGGGTAAGACCCTATTGCGCTTTCTTTTTCCACAGTTTTCACTCATTTCTTTATTATATGTGACACTTGCCTCTGAGAGCAGTTAAATTCCATAGCTCCCTCTTTTTGGCTTTTGCCTGACTTCACTCTCAGAATAATAAGCTTCCTCACATCTGGTGATATATTTGTCTTTGTCTTTGCCATGTTTTATGCAAAAATACACACACACATACACACACACACACACACACACAAAAATATAATTTTTAGGCAAAATTAGATTACCCATGATAAAATATGCAAAACGTTTGGCACAGAAAATGTGGAAAACTAATACATAAAGGGATAAAAGAATGGCAAACACAATTTTCATCCTTAGAGCTGACAACCATTTACTTCCAGTTTACTAAAATCACCAGAAAAATGGAAACAACCAGACAAAAGTAATCACCTTAAAAAAAAAATGCTAAACTTTTGGTAGCTACTTTATCTATGTCATATTGCGTTAAGGGGTTAAAGATGACTAGTTATCTATCCTGACTTCTCTGTTTTACTAAATATTTATATACTGCATGAAGTAATAGTCTAAAGCGGGCTTTACACGCTGCGACATCGCTAGCAATTAATAACACCCACCCCCGTCGTACGGCCGATATGTGGTGATCGCTGCCGAAGCGAATATTATCGCTATGGCAGCGTCACATGCACATACCTGCTCTGTATCACACGGCAGCCGTCCAATAGAAGCTGAGGGGTGGAGATGAGCGGGACGTAAACATCCCGTCCACCTCCTTCCTTCCGCATTGCCGGTGGACGCAGGTAGGAGATGTTTGTCGCTCCTGCGGTGTCACACATAGCGATGTGTGCTGCCGCAGGAACAACAAACAACATCGCTAAAAAGCAGAAAACGATTTTTTATTTCAGGACGACCTCTCCGCGGCAAACGATTTTGCCCTTTTTTGCAATCGTTTCAGATCGCTCTTAAGTTTTACACACTGCAATATGATGCCGCGAGTCCTGACCTGCGGGGGTGCAAGTGCTGTCTGCAGGAGACCGCAGCTGCTCATGCCCATGCAGGGCCAGCACTAGGAATTTCAGGGCCCCATACTGGCAAATTTTTTGGGCCCCCTTGAGACTCCGCATAAGCTGCACCCCAGCTCCTCCTCCACCCCTTAAACCTTCCACACTCTCAACGCCATGCTTGGAAAAACGTGTGTGTGTATATATATATATATATATATATATATATATATATATATATATATATATACACTGTGTGCATAATTATTACGCAAAAGAGTATTTTGATCATATGATACTTTTTATACATGTTGTCCTACTCCAAGCCGTATAGGCTTGAGAGCCAACTACCAATTAAGTAAATCAGGTGCTGTGCATCTCTGTAATGAGGAGGGGTGTGGTATAATGACATCAACACCCTATATAAGGTGTGCTTAATTATTAGGCAACTTCCTTTCCTTTGGAAAAATGGCTCAGAAGAGAGATTTGACGGGCTCTGAAAAGTCCAAAATTGTGAGATGTCTTGCAGAGGGATGCAGCAGTCTTGCAATTGCCAAACTTTTTAAGCATGATCACTAAACAATCAAGCGTTTAATGGCAAATAGCCAACAGGGTCGCAAGAAGCATGTTGGGCAAAAAAGGCGCAAAATAACTGCCCATGAATTGAGGAAAATCAAGCGTGAAGCTGCCAAGATGCCATTTGCCACCAGTTTGGCCTTATTTCAGAGCTGAAACGGTACTGGAGTACCAAAAAGCACAAGGTGTGCCATACTCAGGGACATGGCCAAGGTAAGGAAGGCTGAAAAACGGCCACCTTTGAACAGGAAACATGAGATAAAACGTCAAGACTGGGCCAAGAAATATCTTAAGACTGATTTTTCTAAGGTTTTATGGACTGATGAAATGAGAGTGACTCTTGATGTGCCAGATGGATGGGCCAGAGGCTGGATCATTAAAAGGGCAGAGAGCTCCACTCCGACTCAGACGCCAGCAAGGTGGAGGTGGGGTACTGGTATGGGCTGGTCTCATCAAAGATAAACTTGTGGGACCTTTTTGGGTTGAGGATGGAGTGAAGTTCAACTCCCAGACCTACTGCCAGTTTCTGGAAGACAACTTCTTCAAGCAGTGCAAGAGAGAAAAGCAGTCCAGCTCACCACACTGCCTTGCTGGTATGATCCAATCCTGCGCACGGAAATGGTTTGGCCACCAAACTATATAGGAGAGAAGAAAGGTTTGCAGCGCCAGGGAGGAAAATTAAAAATCCATTTTATTGAAGAATTATATCAAATATTAAAAATCCAGCAAGTAAGGCATGAGTGTCGGATAGCCAGCAGAACAACGCGTTTCGACGTTAAGTCTTAATCAAGTTCTGATAATACCTGCATTCAGCTTCCTTTTGTTAGTTCCCCCTACTTCCTATAATCAGATATACATGTGTTAGTTACCCAAGATAGCTCCCTTGTCATTGACTGTGGGATATCTGGTAGGGTGGAAGTAATTAAAGAAAAAGCTGAAGTGGAAAGATATAAAATAAAACATACAGATAACACATATATTAAAAATAGAGACATAAATAATTCTCTATAATTGGTAGTGGAGGGGAGGCGTGGCCTGCACGCTGATGGCGACGGCTGCTTGAAGGAGAGCTCTGTGCTGACAGCAGGATAAACCGGCTCTTATCAGCTCACAGATAACAGGAGTACCAGCTACAGGAGGTGTGAGTAACCCCAGCCCCCAGCTATGCCTAAGGGGAGACCTAAAAAAACTGGCACTGCAGCCAAACTGACAGACTTCTACCCCCGGGATAGGGATCTCTCCTCACCAAGCAAGATGGCGCTGGCTTCTCACTCAGCTTCTTCCCACTCCTCACAAGGAGATACAGGCTGCTTGAGAGGCTGCACAGCCATTCCTCTGACAGAGGAAACAATGCAAGCTCTGCTGAAAACGCTGAGGGCTTCCCTGCAGGCTGATCTCAGAGAAATAGTAAGAGAGCTGAAGGAAGAGATCAGGTCTCTAGGTGATCGCACAGAGCATGTAGAAACTAAAATGGCTGAACTTGCAACATCACATAACAATCTGATAGATGCTAACACAGCTTTGGAAAAGGAGGTGGAGGCACTAAAACTTAAAATCAGTGATATAGAGGACAGATCCCGAAGAAATAACCTAAAAATCAGAGGGATTCCCTCATCAGTAACAGATAAAGACCTCCAGGAATACTTCCACAAGTTTCTGCAGCTTATACTCCCTGGATGGGACACCAGAGTCCTGATAGTGGACAGGATTCATAGAGTCCCTAAAGCCAAAGGCATAGATCCAGCTCTGCCTAAAGATGTCCTGGCTAGACTTCATTTCTATAAAACAAAAGAAGCTGTGCTTCACACACTGAGGGGAAATCCAGCCCTGCCAGACACTTTCATGGGACTAAAAATCTTCCCAGATCTTTCTGCTGCAACTCTTAATAAAAGAAGAGAATTTGCCCACCTTTCTAAACTCCTTAGAGATCAAGACATCAAGTACAAGTGGGGTTTTCCGGTGAAGATGATAATTTTCAAAGATGGAGGCACTCACATATGTCATACTCCTTCTCAGCTGGGCAAATTGCTGGATGACTGGGGAATAGCCCACCCACCAAACCCTGGTGGGCAGGAGAATCATAGAGGCCCTACAGACAGGATTAACCCTGAATGGTCAGTAGCTTAGCTGGGACTCTTTCCTGCTTATGGCACCTGCTGTCCCTGCTCCTGTGACACGGGATGTCACGTAGCCCCCCTGATGTTCTCGCCTATGGCGAGCGGTTATACACCGGGCACTCTACTCGGGGCAAACCGGTGTTGTTGGAATTTTTTTGTTTTTGTTCCTCTTCTCACAAATGTTCCTTAATTTTTTCTGGAAATCTCTCTCAATTCTTTGCTGGTCTAGCCCCTCTCATCCCTGATGGCGTTCCTAGGAATTCAAACCCCCCTGCGGCTCCAATATGAGAATTAAGATATTGTCTATTAATGTGAACGGACTCAACTCCCCAGCAAAAAGGTCAATGATGTGGAGAGAGGTGAAGGCATCTAACTGTGATATAGCGTGCATTCAGGAGACCCACCTCTTTCCACAGATAATAAACGGCTACTTCATCCAAGGTTCCAACACACCTTTTTTGCTAATGACTCAAAAAAAAGAGGAGGAGTGGCCATTTTAATAAAGAACTCAGTGGCCTTTAAATTGATAAATGTCAGTTATGGAGCGGATGGAAGATATATTATTTTGTCTTGTTATATCAACAGCGTCCCTTATACCTTGGCAACGGTCTACTCCCCAAATTCATCACAATTGACCTTTGCTAGGAAATTTTTCCAAGCATTCAAAGATACTGCCACAGGGGCGGAAATCATCTGTGGAGACTTTAATATACCTGTAATACGCTCCATGGATTGCTCCAACACCAGCATCCCACATGCTAAGGAACTTAAGCATCTCATCAATGAATTCCATTTTCATGACATCTGGAGATATTTGCACGCATCAGAAAGAGACTATACATTCTTCTCTTCCAGGCATCGCTCATACAGTAGAATTGATTTTTTTTTGGTCGACAGCAAATCTATAAGTAATTGTGTGGCAGCTGATATTAGTTTAATTACTTGGACAGATCATGCGCCGATCTCTTTGTCTGTTCAGGGTAGCTTTAATGTTCAAAATTCCCCTAGGTGGAGACTGAATACCAGCTTGCTTGGTAGGCAGAAGGTACATGATGAAGTAGAGTCAGTGTTAACAGAATATTTTAAACTTAATAATAATGGGGAAATTTCTGACGAGACCCTGTGGGCTGCTCATAAAGCAGTAGTCAGAGGGCAGCTCATAAAAATAGCCTCCATCCAAAAAAGGAAAAAAGACGCAGATATTAAATATATATTAACCCGTATTCATCACCTTGAATCCCTAAATAAAGCCAAAGTATCCCCTAACTTGACTAAAGAAATTGTAACCCATAGATTCCAACTAAGATCCCTACTCCTGCAAAAATACGAACATAATCTTAAAAAAATAGATCGACATTTTATGCTATGGGGGATAGAGCGGGGTCCTTATTGGCAAGAAGGACGAAAAAACGTGAGATCCAATCTAAAATTGAATTCCTGAGGGACCCGAACGGAACAATCACTAGACATCCCATTGAAATAGCAGAAGCATTTGCGAAATACTATGAGGCCCTGTATAATCTAAAATATGATTCCAATACGTCACAGCCGACTCAAGTGGATATACAGGGTTTCCTAGACACCCTGGATCTTCCCCGGGTCTCAGATGAGCAATTAGAGGAACTTAATCTTCCCTTTACTACACATGAAATCCTAGGTGCCATCAAAATGACTAAGTCTAACTCTGCCCCGGGCCCCGATGGGCTGCCATACGAATATTACAAACAATTTACATCCACTCTGTCCCCCTTTATGTCAAAAACCTTCAATTTTTGGCAAAATAAAGGGTCAATTTCCCCAGACAACTTAGAAGCGATTATTATCACGCTACCCAAGCCAGGGAAACCTGCAGACACCCCGGGTAATTTTAGGCCCATTTCACTCCTAAATTGTGATGTTAAAATTTATGCCAAACTAGTGGCAGATAGACTTCATAAAGTGATCCCGACCTTAGTGGCTCCAGACCAAGTTGGGTTTGTGACAGGGAGGCAATCTAAGGATGGCACCAGACGGATGCTTGACTTGATTGGACTGGTGGAGATATCGGGTGAACCCAGTGCATTCCTGTCTCTTGATGCTGAAAAAGCCTTTGACAGGGTGCACTGGGGATACCTGGAGAGAGTTCTAACAAAATTCGGGTTCTTGGGGAAAATCAAGTCATCCATTCTAGCCCTCTACTCTTACCCAAATGCGTCAGTGTTGGCATCGGGGTTTCTGTCATCTAAATTTCAAATAAGTAATGGCACCCGCCAGGGGTGTCCATTGTCTCCCGCTATTTTTGCTTTAGTGGTAGAACCTCTGGCGGAAGCTATACGAAAAAACATAGCCATTTCTGGTATAAGAGTTGGGGAATTTGAACATAAACTTGGTTTATACGCAGACGATGTGATAATTTCCTGTTCTAACCTTGCAGTGTCGATTCCAGCAGTGGTGAACACATTATCAAACTTTTCTAAAGTGTCGTCTTATAAGCTTAATGCGGCAAAGTCTTTGATACTGCCATTAAATGTACTGGTGGAGGCCAGGAGTGCACTGGAGGGGGCCTTTCAATTCAAATGGTGCGACAGGGAGATACCTTATTTGGGTATTAAGCTGACACCATCGCAGATATTAATTAAAGAAAATTTGGAACCTCTGATCCAAAATTTAGAAAAGGAATTGGGAAGGTATGAAAAAATATCATTGTCCTGGATGGCCAGGATACAGTCCTTTAAAATGGTTTTCTTACCCAAAATATTGTATGTGCTCAGATGCTTTCCCATCAAAATTTCTCACAAAACCCTGATGAAACTTCAATCGTTGACTAACAAATTAGTCTGGGGTAATAAAAGGGCTAGGGTCGCAGGTAAAGTGTTATACCCCCCATATGACTTAGGGGGATTGGGCACCCCAAACATATCGGCATATTATAAAGCCTTACTAATTGAATCACTAAAGGAATGGTGGCGTCCAGGTAATTCACATAGATGGGCTCAGATTGAAAATTTCCTGTCCCTCTACTCTTACCCAAATGCGTCAGTGTTGGCATCGGGGTTTCTGTCATCTAAATTTCAAATAAGTAATGGCACCCGCCAGGGGTGTCCATTGTCTCCCGCTATTTTTGCTTTAGTGGTAGAACCTCTGGCGGAAGCTATACGAAAAAACATAGCCATTTCTGGTATAAGAGTTGGGGAATTTGAACATAAACTTGGTTTATACGCAGACGATGTGATAATTTCCTGTTCTAACCTTGCAGTGTCGATTCCAGCAGTGGTGAACACATTATCAAACTTTTCTAAAGTGTCGTCTTATAAGCTTAATGCGGCAAAGTCTTTGATACTGCCATTAAATGTACTGGTGGAGGCCAGGAGTGCGCTGGAGGGGGCCTTTCAATTCAAATGGTGCGACAGGGAGATACCTTATTTGGGTATTAAGCTGACACCATCGCAGATATTAATTAAAGAAAATTTGGAACCTCTGATCCAAAATTTAGAAAAGGAATTGGGAAGGTATGAAAAAATATCATTGTCCTGGATGGCCAGGATACAGTCCTTTAAAATGGTTTTCTTACCCAAAATATTGTATGTGCTCAGATGCTTTCCCATCAAAATTTCTCACAAAACCCTGATGAAACTTCAATCGTTGACTAACAAATTTGTCTGGGGTAATAAAAGGGCTAGGGTCGCAGGTAAAGTGTTATACCCCCCATATGACTTAGGGGGATTGGGCACCCCAAACATATCGGCATATTATAAAGCCTTACTAATTGAATCACTAAAGGAATGGTGGCGTCCAGGTAATTCACATAGATGGGCTCAGATTGAAAATTTCCTGTCCCGCCAGGGCTCGGTCAGAAGAATGATGGAAGCAGAATATTTGAGCCGTTCACGGTTCTCCCCGTGTGTTCCCACCATGTCAGCCTCCCTGGAGGTCTGGCGAAAAGCCTTGATTCATAAGATTCAGATTCCTCTTTCAGAGATTTCCCTCAAGTCGTTGGAATCTCAAATCCCCTTTTTGAATCTGGCCAGGTGGGAGGGATCGGGCATTACAGTGCTGGCGGATCTATACTCTGATTTGGGTGTTAACCCCTTTAATGAAATAGTACGGGAACACCCCTCTTTAAAGGGCTGTTTCTATCAACACATCCAAATTAGTCATTTTCTGGCCTCTAAATTTCCTCCAAAGTCGAATCCTCTGTTACCTACAACAAAGGCTTTGGTATTTAAAAAGATAATTAAATCCAAAGGTATCTCCTCGACATACAAATGGCTCAATAACCCCCCCGAAGAGCAAAAATCTCCTTATATGAATAAATGGGACGTGGAGTTGAGTGTCTCTACCTCTCCTTCAAACTGGCACTCGGCATCAGCAAATATCCAAAAATATTCCAAGTGTACCTGGAGCAACTGAAAAAAGTACACCTGCGATGGTATCGGTCCCCAGCCAACTTAGCACAGTTCTTCCCAAATTATTCGCCACATTGTTGGAAGGGCTGCCTCCAAAGGGGTACTCTTGGTCACTGCTGGTGGGCTTGTCCCAAGGTTTTCTCGTTCTGGTTATAGGTGTTTGGCCTGATGGGTGAGCTGACAGGCAATCCTATTAATCCGAATCCAGGTCTGGCAGTGCTAAACGTGGGTATAGAGGAGTTCTCTTGGGAATCCAGGGGTTTATTAGTTCACATTCTAGTAGCTGCCAGATATTGCATAAGTTTGCACTGGAAATCCCCAAAGACGCCTACATTAGTTGAACTATATAACCGAATTAATCTCCAATGCCAATACGAGTTCTGTCTGGCTCACTCCATCCGCGCCAAAAACAAAATACTTCAGATTTGGGACACGTGGCTAAACTCTGTATATGCATCCCCTGTCAGGCATCTGTCTCCAGGGCAAACTGTTGATAATTAAAAATGGGTCAAATAGGGTCAAAGAGAGTGTTACGCAGGGAGTTCACCCATACCACATGTCAATATTCAAGGTGTTTAAATCTCTGTTGTTGTTACTGCTTGGGCTACCCCGAAACGCCATCCAATTCCCTCCCTCCCCCCTCCCCCTCCCCTGGTTGCTTCCTTGCAACCATCCATGGTTCTCCCCCTCTGCCCCACCTCTCTCTCCTCTCCCTTTTCTTATCTTCCTTTCTTACTCTCTGGTTCTGGTTGTTTGGATCCCTCGTTTTGAGGATTAAAGAGTAAATTGGTAGGTTGACTCTATACGTATTGGGTATTGATTAACCTAAAAAAAGTTGCAACTTGCATCAGACATGATTGGTGGTGGTGTGACAGGAAATGTGAATCATAATCAAAGGTGATACTACCACATGTTACAGCGTTGTTTTCTTTGTGTATTATTGCCAATGATACCTGAATTTCTCCTTTTTGTAATGTAACTTCCTACAATAAAAATTGATTGGATTATAATTGGTAGTGGATAAATGGGTTATAGAAGTACTCAATATTTACAAATGTAGAACATATATTGCATTGCCAACAACATATAAAGCATATTTCAGAAATATATAAATATATATATATATATATATATATATATATAGTCTAGATCGGTATTATGATCCGATAAATGCAGTGAAGGAAATTTTTGTAAAAATTCAAAAATATATCCCTGTGGAGATCTCCAAAAATATAAATCTGAGACAAGACACGGATAAAGTGTATATAGCCCAGTTTAAGTGGATTAAGTTATGCTGTGCAGAGTTCAAGCGCAGTTGCGGTGTACAAGTAGTGCATAATATGAACTGGGATGTAATAAGCAGAAACATATCACAGGCAGAGCTATGGGAGGATATATTAATATTAAAATTGAAAAAGAACCCCTTTTACATCTATTGTCTGATTTTACCTGACATGAAAGGGACAATTAAATATATATCCAAGGTATAGGGCTAATAATGTAAGATTAAATCCTGACGGTTGTTTAAGCCATTCAGATATCTCGTGCCCAGGGTGAAGATCCAGAAGGTCTCTCGGTTTAGGAGCTTCCTTCTGTGATCCCCACCCCGGGTTGGTCTGTGAACTTGTTCGATGCCCATAAATTGGAAGCCGCTGACATCCCCCTTATGTACTGAAGCAAAATGTTTCGATACTGCAGAAATTGCAACTGCATTCTGTTTTGTCACATCTGAGGGGTGCCTCCTGATCCTAACTTTTAAGGGTCCGGTGGTGCAGCCAGTGTATTGAACATTGCAAGTTTTACATGTAATCAGGTATACAATATAGGTTGAATTGCAGTTGATTAAAGAACCTACAGAAAATATTTTTTGATTGACAGTAGAATAGAAATGTTTTCCTTTTTGAACAAAATTACATGTTTTACATCTGGTTGCACCACATTTGTAGAAGCCTTTTATGGTAATCCAGGAGGATTTCTCAGTATGTCCACCATCACTAGTAAAAAGACTTGGGGAAAGGATACTATTAAGAGTCGGGGTCCGTTTAGCGACACATTTGATTTTACCCCGTTGTTTCAATGTTGTATCCTCATTTAAAATCGGTAAATATTTTTTTACTATATGGGTGATGGCAGTATATTGGTTACTGACATTACCTCTCTACTAACCAAAATACCACAATGTTTGTCTGCTATTTCATCCTTCTTCTCTGCACGATTCCTAAAACCTAACATGGACAAAACAGAGTTTATTGTCTTTCCTCCTCCTCACTCATCTCCTCCAACAAGCCTTTCCATCAAACTTGATGGTTGCTCACTCACCCCAGTCCCACAAGCTCGTTGCCTTGGAGTGACCCTCGACTCTGCTCTATCCTTCAAGCCACACATCCAAGCCCTCTTCAACTCATGCCGATTACTACTCAAAAATATCTCCCGGATCCGTGCTTTTCTTAACCAAGAATCTGCAAAAACATTAGTGCATGCCCTCATCATCTCCCGCCTCGACTACTGCAACCTCCTGCTCTCTGGCCTCCCTTCCAACACTCTTGCACCCCTCCAATCTATCCTAAACTCTGCAGCCCGCTTAATCCACCTCTCCCCTCGCTACTCCCCAGCCTCACCACTCTGCCAATCCCTTCACTGGCTTCCCATCGCCCAACGACTCCAGTTCAAAACATTAACCATGACATACAAAGCCATGCACAACCTGTCTCCTCTCTACGTCTCCCGGTACCTACCTGCACGCAACCTTAGATCCTCACAAGATCTCCTTCTCTGCTCCTCTCTTATCTCCTCTTCCCACAATCGTGTACAAGATTTCTCCCGTGCATCCCCCATACTCTGGAACGCTCTACCTCAGCACATCAGACTCTCCACTACCGTGGAAAGCTTCAAGAGGAACCTCAAGACCCACCTCTTCCAACAAGCCTACAACCTACAATAGCCTTCAGCCCAGTAGACCACTGCGCAACCAGCTCTGTCCTCACCTATTGTACCATCACCCATTCCCTGTAGACTGTGAGCCCTCGCGGGCAGGGTCCTCTCTCCTCCTATACCAGTCTGTCTTGTACTGTTAATGATTGTTGTACGTATACCCTCTTTCACTTGTAAAGCGTCATGGAATAAATGGCGCTATAATAATAAATAATAATAATAATACTATAGTTAGTGGAAAAAACTATATTGTTATCTATATTCCTCTTTTTATGTAAGGATTTATTATGATACAGTAGATCTTGTCTGCTAATTTCCCCCACAATTTTCCTAGCTCTGTTTAAAACTCAGCGGGGATACCCTCTGTTAGAAAGACGATCGCAGACCTGGTTTTCTTCCTTAACATAATCACTTGGTTGTGAACAATTACGTTTTGTTTGAATAAGTTCCCCTACCGGGATATTATTTTTGGTGGACAAACTGTGGCAGGAATCTGCTGTTAAAATGGAATTGGTGGCTGTGGGTTTGCGGTATGGGGTAATTGTAACCAAATCCAAATTATTGATGGATAGAGTAATATCCAAAAAGTTCATAATATTTGGATGGTTATAATATGTAAATTTTAGGTTGAATTCATTATTATTCATGTATCGAACAAAACTATGTATAGCATCTACTGGGCCAGACCAAATCATAAGCAAGTCATCCAGATATCTGCCATACCATTGCAGATATCTGGAGAACGGGTTATTGTCAGCAAAGAGGAAATCTTCCTCCCACCTAGCCCTATACCTTGGATATATATTTAATTGTCCCTTTCATGTCAGGTAAAATCAGACAATAGATGTAAAAGGGGTTCTTTTTCAATTTTAATATTAATATATCCTCCCATAGCTCTGCCTGTGATATGTTTCTGCTTATTACATCCCAGTTCATATTATGCGCTACTTGTACACCGCAACTGCGCTTGAACTCTGCACAGCGTAACTTAATCCACTTAAACTGGGCTATATACACTTTATCCGTGTCTTGTCTCAGATTTATATTTTTGGAGATCTCCACAGGGATATATTTTTGAATTTTTACAAAAATTTCCTTCACTGCATTTATCGGATCATAATACCGATCTAGACTATATATATATATTTCTGAAATATGCTTTATATGTTGTTGGCAATGCAATATATGTTCTACATTTGTAAATATTGAGTACTTCTATAACCCATTTATCCACTACCAATTATAGAGAATTATTTATGTCTCTATTTTTAATATATGTGTTATCTGTATGTTTTATTTTATATCTTTCCACTTCAGCTTTTGCTTTAATTACTTCCACCCTACCAGATATCCCACAGTCAATGACAAGGGAGCTATCTTGGGTAACTAACACATGTGTATCTGATTATAGGAAGTAGGGGGAACTAACAAAAGGAAGCTGAATGCAGGTATTATCAGAACTTGATTAAGACTTAACGTCGAAACGCGTTGTTCTGCTGGCTATCCGACACTCATGCCTTACTTGCTGGATTTTTAATATTTGATATAATTCTTCAGTAAAATGGACTTTTAATTTTCTTCAAGCAGTGGTACAGGAAGAAGTGTGTATCGTTCAAGAAAAACATGATTTTCATGCATAACAATGCTCCATCACATGCATCCAACTACTCCACAGCGTGGCTGGCCAGTAAAGGTCTAAAAGATGAAAAAATAATGACATGGCCCCCTTGTTCACCTGATCTGAACCCCATAGAGAACCTGTGGTCCCTCATAAAATGTAAGAGCTACGGGGAGGGAACAGTACATCTCTCGGAACAGTGTCTGGGAGGCTGTGGTGGCTGCCGCATGCAATGTTGAT